>NW_009914261.1:3290-8109 GCF_000696875.1 Nestor notabilis
GCCTCTATGTCCAACCTGGCCTTGAACACTGCCAGGGATGGGGCAGCCCCAGCTTCTCTGGGCACCCTGTGCCAGTGCCTCAGCACCCTCAGTCTCACCCTGGGTCCATCCCAGCTGGCTTCAGCAGTAGCATCAGTCCCATGAGTTCCAGAGAGATGAGCTGCTGTCAACTTTGCCCAGGGTCTGATGGGGAGTGTCTAGGCCACCTTCATGCCATTCCCGTGTTTTCTAAGTGCTGTCATTGAAGCTCACTCACTAAATGCCTGTTTTGGTTCCCTTGCTGGTGCCTGGTCATTGCAAGAGGTAGGTGTAGAAACAGAAGAAAAAACCATGGCCCTGTGTGCATCACTGCTGGCTTGACCGGCCTGGCGTCTCCCCCAGGTTGAGGTCTGCCTGCAGGCAGTTTCCAAGGGGTAATTTATTCCCTCTTGGTCTCTTGGCCATGCTCTGTTTTGCCTGAACCCCTCCTGGTCATGGGGGAAGCGTGGTGTGTTTCAGTGTGGTTGTAAGTGGGTTGGTCCCAACAGCATCCTGGCTGTGAACACTTGCACAATGCCTCGGTGCAGGATCCGTGCCTCTCGTGGGGCAAGCAAGGGAGGTGTCAACCAGATGGGTGCTCAGATGTTCCTCCTCCTTGTCCCAAAGGTGACATGTGAAGGCAGCGCCCGGTGCGGGGAGCGGCAGCAGCTGAGATGCATTCGAGCCACGCCGATGACCCCAAGGAAGCCATACAGGTGAGTGAGACACCCCAGTGCTCCCCACACAGCTCCAGTTACGCCCCAGTGCAACTCCAGTTACCTGCAGGGTCGTAACTTGTGGGTGCTGCCAGCTGGGATTGGGATAGGTTATATGGGTGAAAGTGGCTCACACTTTCCAGCAGAGAGGATCCGTGATGGTTTGTTAAAGCAAATAGGGCGACCACGAGTTAAACCACATCAGGCTCTACCTTGGGCTTTGCTTCTCATGGCAAGACACAGCGAGGGGCCGGGGAAGGCGCTCAGCCCTGGTACCTGGGTGAAGCAGCTTTGCTGCTCTCTGCATTTGGCATTTGCTTCCCCAGCTTTGGGAGTCTGAACATGTTTCATGAGCCAAGTTCAAACCCCGCGGTTCCACCCGGGTGTTTCATTCACCCCCAGCAGAGTTAATTCCTGCACGGCAGATGAAATCATTTGCACTCTTTAATCCTGGGAGCCCACGCTCGCTGCTTGCAGGAGGGTGGCTGGTGCTGGCAGCAGAGCTGTGGGGTGCCTGGCAAACAGCCCCTGCTCCAAGGGGCGTCCCCGCTGCAAACAGGGATATGGTGCATGTTCTCCTGGCTCTTTTCCTTGAACTACAGCTGCTGGGAATCATATTTAGCTGCTGGGAAAACAACAAATATCCTGGGCTGGAAATGGAATCTGGGTTTGTACAGCCAAGCCAGGCTCAAGTCACAGCTCTACCCTGCCCCAGGCGCATGGAATGCTACGTGGTGGATGTTGAAATGTGGATTGCTAGTGGGATCCCGGCTGGATTTGCAGTGTCTGCCAAATGCCTGCTGGGAATTGCAACTTTCCTTTTCAATGAGGTCGATTGAAACACCCGGGCTCAGCTGTGCTGGGGAGAAAATCCTCTCCACCAGCATCAAATTGTGAAACCCTGGGCTTGCTCTGGCTGGTGTGAGACAGTGGGAGGCAGAGCTGCTGGAAAGGAAAATTCCCATTTCCCAGCTTCACAGCCCACCCAGCCTTGCTGAAAGTAGCAGTTAAACCCTAGCCATCCTTCCAAAAGCATCTTTCAGGGGGGCCTGTCCCCAGTAGCACCAGTGGGTTGATGGGCACAGCCAAGCTGCTGAGAGCACTGGTGGGATCGATGGCTTTGATTCCTGCCCATGGGACTTGTTAGAGCATCACATGCTGCTTGGGCTGATCTGCACGAGTTCAAGTCCTACCCCAGCCCTTGCTTCCTCCTTTCAGTTTCTCTTTTCTCACTCGAGCTTATTTAATCCTTGTGCTTCCCCTGAGCAAGCATATGGAAGGAGCCAGTTTCTTTTTCTCCCTATCCCAGCGCAGCTGTGGCTGCCCCATCCCTGGCAGTGTTCAAGGCCAGGTTGGACACAGGGGCTTGGAGCAACCTGCTCTAGTGGAAGGTGTCCCTGCCCATGGTAGAGGGTTGGAACTGGATCAGCTTTAAGGTCCCTTCCAACGCAAACCAGTCTGGGATTCTATGACTCTTCAGCAATTTGGTGTCTGCGGGGGAAGCAGATACACACTCTAAAGGCAACCCCAGCAACCCCATGGGCTCCAAACCACCAGCTACAATTGCACAAATTACTCATTTAATTAAAAACTAAAACCAGATGAACTGTGATGCCATGAGTTGAGTCCCCAGCTTGGCCAGTTCAGTTGTGGTCCTCCTTGACAGTCACATGGTGCTTCACTTTGGATAAGCCCTGCAGTTTTGGAGCCCTTTTTATATGAAATCTTCCCTAATACTTCTCCTTTTTCTAAGCCAAGCATGTACCTCCTGTCTTGCAGCTGATCAAGAAGCAGCTGGTGAACGCCATCAAGGCACTGCAGAAGCAGTACGTGACCTCAGATGCCGTTGTAACCAGCGATGATGGGAATGCCAACACCCTCTGCAGCGCCCTGGAAGCTGTCTTTGTGCACGGGCTGAAGGCAAAGCACATCAAGACAGAGAGTGGGGGGAAAGGGAAGAAAACAGGGAGCCGGGCACCACTTCCCCAACCGGTCTTCTGGGGTCTGCTGAAGAGCATCACCCACCGGTGAGTGCCTGTCCCTGCCCAAACGGGGTTTGTACTCTCAGGTTTATCCCCTCTCCTTGGTGCAAAAGCCACAGAATTCAGTAAATGGCAAACAGGAGGGTGGCTCAATGGAAAGATACATGTCTACCCATCCCATGTGCTCAATCCCTGCAGTCCAGAGGAGAGATGTTTTCCAAGGGTTTCTTGGCATCATGTTGATGCTGGGCTGGGCACCTAGCATGACCCCTCTTGGTATGTGCAAGGGGTGAAGTGACCTTTAGGCATGAGCCGATGTCCCAGAAAATTGAGGGATAAAATACTGCTACCAGCTTTTGGCACACCCTTTTCTTCCTTATTTTTGGGTGCCAGGCTGTATAGGGGGACTCAGTGTCCCCAGTGAGGCCCAGGTGACGGTAGCAGTGGGTTATGAAATGCACAGCGTAGGGTCTGGTCTCTCTTTTGACCTGGACCATGTCCCAACCAGTCTTTGAGGTCTCACCTCGGTACCTATCGTTTGGTGGGGGTTTTCTGAGCCACTCCCTAAGCAGAGTCCTCCCACAGTAAAGAACAGCCCACACACAGATAGTTTTGAAAGCCTCATCCAGCTCCATCACCAACTCTTAAATTATGGAAGTGCGGATGAAAATAACTCTTCCACACGCTACGGGGGATATTTTTGTGCCCTTTGAAGGGTTTTTTTTCCCTCTTTCTTGAGAGACAGATTTAAATGAAATCATTACAATACTTCTGTTTTTTGAGGCATCTGGGACCAGGGAGGATTGGAGAGCGTGGTGTCGCTGTTGGATTGTAGGGGAGAATGCTTGAAATCAGGAGGTTGAGATTGCTTGAGGAGCTCAGCCTGACCTAGTTTGGGGCTTTTTGGGCTGCCACAGCCTTTTTCCCTGTGTTTTGACTGACTTTAAATGTGAAGCTGGGAGTGTCCAGCCAGAGCAAGCCCCACCAATGTGCAGGGACAGCGGGAATTTCCCCCTCTGCATCCTTGGTTCAGGGAGATGCCTCCAGCCAGAGAGAGGACTAGCACCCAGAGGTACCCTAGGGGTGCCTGGAGTTGTTACTGATATATTTAGCTTTGGAACTAAACAATTTTAAGGTCCTTTCCAATCCTAACCATTCTGTGATTCAGAAGCTCTTTTTTTTTTTTTTGTGGGGAACCATGTTTTCCATGAAGGAAAAATATTTTCCTCAGCCTTTTTTGTTCCAGCTTGTAAACACTCCATAGCAGAGCAGGATGGGCAGTTCCTGATGGAAGATCTGCCCCTCTTGCACCCCATGATGGACCGAAGCCGGAGCTGCTCACATTCTATTCTGTTCTTTTTTCTCCCTTTTCCCTAGAAATATCGTCTCCGAGCTGGAACAACTCATTTTTATCAACACGGACGTGGGCCGCTGCCGGGCCTGGCTGCGACTGGCTCTCAACGATGGCCTCATGGAGTGTTACTTGAAGCTGCTGCTGCGGGAGAAGTCTCCACTGCCTGAATACTACCAAAGCACTGCTCTGCTCTTAGATGCTGAAGAGTGCGAGTTTCTCCTTTGCTACTTGCAGGGTTTAACATCCTTAACCTTTGAGCTCTCCTATAAATCAGCAGTTCTGAATGAGTGGACTATCACCCCTCTGTCCCTGTCAGGTCTGTGTCCTGTTTCAGAGCTGCTGGAGCCCCTCACGTCCTCAACATCCGAACCCCACAGAAAAGCATCGCTGGGTTCCATCTCCCAGTCATCAGGATCGGATGAGATCGAGATTCAACCCTCTGTCCTCCCCATCAGCAAAGCCAGCAGCAAAATTAAGCTCACGTCATCGTCGTTGAGCCTCAACACCACCAGCTCATCCCAGCTCTCCTCCAGCCTGGGCTCCGACAGCATCCTTCCGGCCCACTGTGCCCGCAGCCCTGAGCGAGGTGAGGAGCCGCTGTCCTGCGACTCCGACCTGGGCACGGCCACCGCCGAGGACCTGGACCGGTCACTGCAGGAGTGAGTGTTCTCCGATATCTCCTCTTCAGAGGGATTTTTAACCCTCTCCTGGGCTCTCATTGATTTCCTCTCTATAGGCAGGGGGGGGGT
>NW_009914261.1:8386-18514 GCF_000696875.1 Nestor notabilis
CCCAGAGAAGCGGTGGCTGCCCCATCCCTGGCAGTGTTCAAGGCCAGGCTGGACACAGGGGCTTGGAGCAATCTGCTCTAGTGGAAGGTGTCCTTGCCCGTGGCAGGGGTTGGAACTGGATGATCTTAATGTCCTTTCCAACCCAAACCAGTCTGGGATTTTGTTTCCTCCTGGGAGGAGCCTGAAAGGTAGAAAGAACCACTCATCAGGGGTTGCTGGGACCTGCTGCCCTGGCAAATGAGCTCCTGGCCACTGAGGTGTATGCCTGTCTTCTTTACCAAGTCAGAAACATCACAAAAATGCTGCTTCCTGGTCTCAGGAATGTCCCATCTCCCTGGCGTACACTGGGGGATGCTCTGGGGCTTTCTGCAGTGAGGAAGAAATGAGGTTGCTCACAGGAAAGGGCTGTAATTTGTAGCTTCAGTGGATGATTTAGAGGAGGGAGGTTGTTAGTTTGTCATCATCATGATCTGTTTGTGCCAAACACTCAGCACAAAGAATTCCAGGGGTTATATAAACTCTGACTAACCAGGAAATACTGTCCCTTCCACCTTTAAAGCCTGCCTCTGAAGGAGCAAAGGCACCCTCTTCCCAATAAGGGTCTTCAAGGGGGTTTTAAGTCTGTTCTTCTGCATCAGTACCAGCATCATTATCTATTTGTAGGATTTTACATCTCACGATCATCTTGGAAGAACCTGCCTTGACTGGATTAAACTCGTGATGGAAAGACATCATTTTGGGCTGGTTTAATTCACCCTAGCTGGTGGTGAAGCCAGGGCATGGGAACAGCATCTCATCTGGCTGGTCTCCACTCAGAATTGCTTGTTAACAATTAGGGAAACTGGCACAAATCCATGGCTGTATCCGTGTCCAGGAGCTGTGTGTGGAGCTGGGGTTGTGAGGAGCACCCAGCATTCTCCCTCCATTAGATGTCCATCAGAAGCAAATTAAACCCCATGAACGTGTGTAGTTGGGCAATGCATCCTTGCAGGCAGGCTCCCTGCTCTGTGCAGCACAAATCACACATTTCCTGTTGGCACAGTCATTGCCATGGGGGTGTTTTTGCAGCCACACAGTGCTGCCAGAGCACAGGAGACAAGCGATCATGCTGAGCCCTTTATTGGGGGGTATAATTTGCAATCCCTGTGTGTTGTATAGGGTCTGGTTAATGTAGCTGTGTTCACACTGCTCACTTTTCCATTCCCAGGGTGCTGTCCGAGTTCAGCAAAGCCAAGCCAAGCCAGGAAGCCCCGGAGGGACAGCCGGTCCCCAGCGTGCTGGGCTGCTCCCCACTGCCACCTGCCTGCCCCACAGCCATGTCACCCACCCTCCTGGCACTGCCCCATGGAGTTCACCAGCAGCTACCCCCCACCACGGACAGTCCAGGCTCTGCTGGGATGGGTGATGTGGTGACCACTGGTGATGGAGGTGGAGATGGAGCGCAGGCAGCCAGTGTTCCAGCCACACGGCGTGGTAGGCCCAGCAGAGAAGAGCCAGGCGGGAGCAGCACAGGCAGCAGCAGTGAGGCAAACCAGGCAGTCTGCAGCCCAACAGCCGAATACCTCCTTTCCCCACTGCTGGGTTGTCCGGTAGGTGTTACAGCTCACTTGCTATCCATCTCCTTGGTTTTATGCTTCCTGAGCAGTAGATGGAATCATAGAATCCCACACTGGTTTGTGTTAAAGGGACCTTAAAGCTCATCCAGTTCCAACCCCCTGCCATGGACAAGGTCATCTTCCACACAGCTTCTCTCCTCCAGGCTGAACAGCCCCAGTGTTCTCAGCCTGTCTTCATACAGGGGGTGCTCCAGACCCTGATCATCCTTTTGGCCTCCTCTGGACTTGCTCCAACAGCTCCATGCCCTTACACTGGGGACCCCAGCACTGCACACAGTGCTGCAGGTGGGGTCTCATGAAAGCATATATGTAATGGAAAAATAGAAGAGAGATAATGGAAAAGGAAAATAAAACTGGTGAGAGATTCTGAGGAAGCACTGGTCTCTCCAACTCTTCCCAGAGCAGGATGGCATTCCCTGGTGCTTAGCCTAGCAGGAACAGCAGCGGATTTCCCCTCTTGCTGCTGAGGAGTTGATCCACTTGCTTTTGCTTTTAGGAAACTCTTTGAACAGCCCCATCCTCTGTCTCATTTGTTACTGACTTTTCCATCCTGGTTCCCATTGTTTCCATCCTGGTTCCCATCATTTCCATCCTGTTGAGGTTAGGATATACTTCATACCTCCCCCCCACCCCAAAATGGTTTCTCTTTTTGGTCTCTGCTCCTTTCAGCTGCCTCCCAGTTATCCCATTTCCGCTGCTTCCTCATGGCACTGGGCCAGTTTGACCTAATCTATGTATAACATACGGTGTCAACAGGAAATTCCCCCCTGCTTCCGCATGACTCACGGGGCAACCTGCATTCCTGGTCTGGGAGCTGCAGCACAAGCCACCCGTGCTCCTCACTGCAGGGACGTGGCAGCTTTTCTGTTCTCATTTAGTTTGTTATTAAGAATACAGGACTCTTCGAGAGTAGCTGAGAGGATGTTCCTGGTGGGATGCAGCCCTGGAAGGGATGTGCTGAGTCTAAGGAAGCTCTTCCTTTTTACTGGAACACTGAGCTGGGTTGTGTTTTGCTCCTGGTGTTTGTTCAGGAGCAAAAACCTTGTCCCGGAACTATTGAATGGTTTGGGTCGGAAGGAACCTTAAAGATCATCTAGTTGCAGCCCTCACTTTGTTCTTGTAGCCATAAAAACTCCTGGAGAAGTTACAGCCATGTCTCCTTTCAGCTTAACCAAGCTTTCTTCTGCTTGTGGGTCTCATCCCTTGCTGCGCAGAAACAACGGTTTCCTCTACCTTCTCTGTCCTACTTTTTGCCTGTTCTGGTCGGACCTGGTGTTCATAGCATTAGTTTGTAAGCTGTAGGTCTCTATTTCGCCATGGACATCATCCCTGTACTTGTCCCATCTCTATTCTTCCTGGATCGAGGATGGCACCACCACACCAGCGAACTCAGACCCTTCATGGGAGAGCTGATTTTTCACCATACTTCATGGACCAAATATCCTGTATGTGGTGCCTGCAGGGAAGGTGCTCTCCCTCTGATGATCATCCCTCCTCGATGGTTTTAGGGGGAGGGAACTGAGCAGTTTTGGACTTTTATAATCCCAACAGTATGTGATGCCAGTATTTGCCAGCTGCCGGTACAGTTCCAAGGAAGGGTCACTTTGGGGGGGATGTTTGAGGGGCACAGGACGTTTGATAAGTTGGATGATTAATTTGTGGGAGTTGTTTTTAAATAGAAAAGGAAGAGCTGGATCTCAGAAGATGATTTCTACAGACCTTCCCCAGGAGAAAGCAGTGAAACCACAGCCAACACCAACAGCTTTGGCCCGGAGGGGGCTGGTGAGGGCCCTGCCCCAGGACTCATCAGTGCTCTTGACTTGGAACGGCTCTCGGTGCCGTCCTCGGAGAGTGGGAAGCCCAAAGCATCATCTGAACGGGAGCAAAAGGGCTTCAGCGTGGTGCACCGCAGGCAGATGGGTATGTGCTGCCCCCACCTTGTGGGCTTTCATGGAGCCTCTGCACCATGGGGCAGTGCTGGGGGTGGGGGGTGAGGGGCTGTTTGGGAAGCACCTGTTTGCTGCTGAGCTGATGGCAGCAGTAGGGTCATAGAATCATGGAATCAACCAGGTTGGAAAAGACCTTTAAGACCATCAAGTCCAACCGTTCCCCAGCACTGCCAAGGCCACCACTAACCCAGGGCACTGAGGCCTTGTCTACACGGTTTGGGAACACTTCCAGGGACAGTGACTCAAGCACTGCCCTGGGAAGCCTGTTCCAATCCCTGAGCACCCTTTGGGAAAGGAATTGTTCCTAATCTCCAGTCTAAACCTGCCCTGGTCCAGCTTGAAGGCATTTCCTCGTGTCCCAGTAACAGCTACAGAACACAGTGGGAGCAGCTTCACTTGGTCTTAATGAGCCCACGATGGCTCTGGTGGGGAGCATTTAGGAGGAGAGGAGGAGGTACAGTGGATGCTTCTGTCCCCATTGTCTCTATCCACCCTGCAGGACACATTTCCTTTTTGCCATCCCATGTGTTCTCAGCCTCAAAACTCAAATACAGGTAGATGATGGAGGCCAAGGTCTTGTAAACTCCTGTCCCATCCCACCATCCACCAGGATCAGCTCTCAAAGCTGTGATGCCTCTGGTTGCTCACTGCAAGCAGCCTCCTGGCTTTTCCCATTTCACTGGCTTCCCCTTTACTGATTAATCTGAGAAATCTGCTTTTGCCTCAGGGCTTTCCAACCCCTTCCGAGGGCTTCTGAAGCTGGGCACCCTGGAGCGGAGAGGAGCCATGGGGATATGGAAGGAGTTTTCCTGCGAGCTGTCACCACTGGAGCTCCGGCTCCTCCTGGACCACGAGGACCGTATCTGTGTCGAGAGCTACTCCCTGCTGCGGTGCGAGGCGCTGGCGCTGACGCACTCGGACGGGCGGTTTGAGCTGGTGTTCCTGGGGAAGAAGCTCTACCTCCGAGCTCCTTCTCGAGACGAGGCCGAGGACTGGTTGGACAGGATCCGCGAGGCGCTGCACAAGTGCCGGCCTCAGCTGGAGGAGGAGCAATGGGAGACACTGGAGTATCCAGAAGATGCTGGTGAAGGCCAGCCCGTGCAGAGCGACTCCACTGCTCTTCTCCAGTACAGTGACGTGCCTGCAGACAGCTTTGACTGGACCCCAGCCCATGAACCAGAGCTAGATGCAATAAAAGAGGCTGTTCTGTACGTGGACGTAGACAAAACCTGGGTCCCTTTTATTTTTTCCCTGTCTCTAGAAACTTTAAAGTGCTTTAAAGTCAGGAACAGTGACAAAATTTTGAGCAACAGTTATGGCATAGAGACCATCCAGGACATCCTGCCAGACACAAGCCTTGGAGGACCTGCCTTCTTCAAGGTAATCACCTCCAAAGCTGTCCTGAAGCTGCAGGCTGAGAATGCAGAAGAAGCAGCCTCGTGGAGGGAGCTGGTCCGAGCAGTGCTCATGTCCTACCTGGAGAGTGCAGAGGAGGCTCTGACGCTGGGTGGCAGCTTGGACGGGCACTCCCAAGTTGTCCTGAAGAACATCGTGAAGGAAAACGGCTTCTTGTTGCAATACCTGGTGGCCATCCCCATGGAGAAGGGCCTGGACTCTCAGAGCTTCATCTGTGCAGGTATATGTTGGGTTGTCCAAAAACCCAGCTCCATCTTCATAAAACCATAGAATGGTTTGTGTTGGAAGGGACCTTAAAGCTCAGTCAGTTCCAATCCCCTGCCATGGGCAAGGGCACTTTCCACTGGACCAGGTTGCTCCAAGCCTCGTCCAGCCTGGCCTTGGGATGAACAGCCACAGCTTCTCAGGGATGATGTTGAGTTCATTTAGTTTAACAAGGTGACATCAAATTAGGAATGCCCTTGGCCATGCCAGCCCATCGCAGGCCAGCTGCTGGTTCCCCATCTAAACCCCAGGTAGCACCAGAGCCCCATGTCCCCACTCAGTGGCACATCTGGGGGTCTGGGTGCTCAGGGTGGGTTCCCAAAAGCTGCATCCCTATTCCACCCCAGCACAGATCTAATGGGGCTGCTGCTGGGCTCCTGTTTAAGATGCTTATGGTATAGCCAGTGGAGGTCTTGGCTTGAAAGCAACCTTAGGTGGACCAAGAGGCCCAGGACTCTCCAACCCGTGGGGAAAGTGCACTCAAGAACAAATGCTGTTTTTCCAGTAAGGCAGCACAGGAGTGAACATTGCAATGGGTGTGACGAGCTGGTTTGGCAAAACATTCCTTTAATCTCCCACTAACCCCTCCCAGCACCCGGGTGATGCTCGGTTCACGGGACACCACTCACTGACCTCCCTGGGAGGTACCATTTGTTCTTTACCTTGGGAAGTTAATTAAACTTCAGGTCTCTCTCCTGCATCAATGGTATTTCTTGTACCCTCCAGCAGGTGTTTTGTTTCCTCTTAATTTCTCTTCTTTTTTTATATATATATTTTTTTTCCACTGCATTTAGTTTTACCTTCCCCTCCAGGCTCTGTCGTGCATCTTCTACCTACCAACAGATGGAAGCAGCAAGCTGGAAAGACAAATTCCCAGCTTTTATGTGTAGGTTTTTTTGGGGGTCTCTGCCTGCCCAGCTTTCTCCTTCCAGCCTGGTGCAGGTTTCCTTCCATGGCATTGCTTAAGAAGCATTAAAAGCCTTCAGAGAGCAAGCCCTGACCTCCATGATTTTTGGGAGGAAGCAGTCCAGCTACCCCAAAGTGCAAAGGATGGGGTGGATTCCTCCTGACTTACCCACTCCAATAACAAAGGTTGTTTTTTGTTGTTTAATCCATCCTGACCTCATCCCTGGCAGACCTGGGTTTGGTACCCTGTGGTGTGACAGCAGGAAAGAAGAGGGTTGAATGAAGGCAAAATAGGACAAAGCTACTGGTGGAGGGGATGGGGCAGGCAGGTAGGGTATTGGATCTTCCCTAAAGCACTGGGATATTTCCTTTTCCTTAAAGGAAAAGCACTGGGATATTCACTTTTCCTAATTAAAAAAAAAAAAAAAAAAAGTCAAACAATTGAACCACTTAAAGGATAAAAGTGGATTTAGGGATAGTCCAGACTCTTTTTTAATGGAGAGGAAGTGAAGTGGGTCTCTTGCATCATTGTGATCACAGGGAAGGGCTTGGGCACCTCTCACTGAAGTGTTTTAGCAGATCTCCAACCCTTCCAAATGCTTTCTTGTTCCATTCCCTCCTCCCAAAAGTTTCTCCCCCCATCCTGGCAGTGATGGGAACAGGCTCCTGGGACAGCACAGGTCCCCTCTCATCGCCTGCTCCCTGCTCCCTGCAGGCTGCTCCAGGCAGATCGGCTTCTCCTTCGCCAAGCCCAAACTCTGCGCCTTCTCTGGTCTCTACTACTGTGACAGTTGCCACCGGGATGATGAGACAGTGATTCCCTCACGCCTCATCCACAACTGGGACCTGGCAAAGCGAGGGGTGAGTCTGGGCTCGGTCAGCGCACGGAGCAGGGAAATGCTCCTGCATCTGCCTACACTTCCTGAAGGTCCATCTAAACATTTCCGCCATCAGCAGACGTGGACATGTCCACCTTAGACCTTCCCCCGAGCCTGTTGGGCTGCTTCTGGGTGCATGCCCACCTTTTGCCTCTCTCTGTCCCAGGTTTGCCAGCAGGCTTTCAAGTTCCTCAGCCAGATCCGTAACCAGCCACTGATCGACCTGAAGTTGGTCAACGAGAGCCTCTACGACCACGTGGAGAGGATGGGACGGATCCTCCGGAGCAGGGAGCAGCTGAAGCTGCTGGGGGATTATCTCATCATGTGCCGCAGCGGGGCCCTGAAGGAGCTGAGCAAGCGGTGAGGTGCCTCTCCGGGTGATATTCCTCCTGTATCCCCTTCTTTGCACCCCGATGGTGCCCCTCATCTCTCACTGTTGCAGCAGGGAGCGATGCTGCCAAGGCATGGGCTGGATTTTAGCTCCGTGTCGCCTGTTCTAAGGAATTCTCCATCTGTTGGCACATGTGACTCAGGAAACACCTTCCTGAGCGAGCTGCTTCTGGTTGGACAGGAAACACCTGGGAAAACAGATGAGAGATTGATTTTCTTTTCTTTTTACCCCCTTTGAAATGCTCTCACACGATTTCCAGTAGCAGGATTTGGGATGTGGGGCATGATGTGAACATCTGTGGTGATGTTCTTCAAGAGTCTGCATCATCCAGGCTCCTCCTTGCTCCAGAGCTGTTGGAGATGTGGTGGAAACCATCTACCACCTTCCTCTCTTCTTTTCTTTTGCAGGCTTGATCACAGGCACTACCTCTTAGAGTATCCCCACAAATACAGCATCGCTGACCTGAGGCAGGTGAGAGCTTTGTGTGGTCACAGGGGTTTTGCTGGTGAAAAATCCCAGGTTTTGTCCATGGAGATGCTGTGTTGAGTGTGGTGCTTCTTCAGCTCTGAGAGCTACAGTGATGACACAGGATGAATTGTTTCACCTCTGTTTAAGCCAACATTGCTGCTAGCGCCGCTCCAAACAAACCTGTGTCTGCTGCAAATAATGTTGGAGGTGACTGGGAGGTGGGTTTTGCACTGATTCCCAGCTTGTGGGTGCTGCTCTCAGCCCTCTCCGGGGTCCCATTGCAACGCAGGCACAGGGGGTGTGGGTTGTTTCTGGAGTTTGTCTTCATGTGGCAGCACAAAGAATGGATGTGACATGGGGTTTGTGCAGTGCAAACCCAGCAGGAGGCACTGCATGAGTGCCTGAGCTGTCTCTGCTCTGCAGATAGCTGATGGTGTCTTTGAGACCTTCCTGCAGTCTCTGCTCCAGTTCGCTTCCCACCACGTCTACAACTGCGACCTGTGCACCCAGCGCGGCTTCATCTGCCAGATCTGCAACAGCAGCGACATCATCTTCCCCTTTGAATTTGACACTACCACCAGGTCAGTGACATCTCCATCACCCCCTCACCCCCACTGCGAGGCCACCCGAGCTTGTGGCCTGCCTGTTCCCAGGAGCCTGGACCATCCCTGGGTCCCTTTTGGGGACACATAACCTTGGGCTGGCCTAGAAATAGCTCTCAGCTGGTTGTGCATCCTCGTGAGATGGGGCAGCCACAGCTTCTCTGGGCACCCTGTGCCAGCGCCTCAGCACCCTAACAGGGAAGAGCTTCTGCCTCAGAGCTCATCTCAGTCTCCCCTCTGGCAGGTTAACCCCCCCCTGCCTGCAGTGGGGTTCAGTCGCTGAGCAGATGTTGGGATTGGGTGGGGAGGGGTTTATGCCACCGTCAGAGTTTTTCTAAAGAAATAATACCAAACCCTTCCAGCCCAGGAGCCTGATCCATCGTTACGTGGAGAGAGACACTCAGTGGTTATTTGGGAATGAGTGTAATCCTGACAGAGAAGTTTTACTCTCTGCATGGTCTTGCTTTGCCTGGCAGTAACATCCAAAAGCTGCAGAAGATACCAACAGGACCAGGATCCTCAGGCACCCCATGCATTATGTGGTTGCAAATATTCCCAGGGTGGCTGAGCAGGATTGTATCGTGCTTGTTATCAAGGACATCCCCATGGGAACAGTTTTCCCTTAGGAAAGGGTCACAGGGGCTCTGGCAGGAGCAGCTCCACTTGCAGCCAGCCTCTGTCCCACTAAGGCTCTGCTTGATCTGTTGTTGATCTCTTTGCTCCTGGAGGAGGAGGTTGGGCAGCAGGAAAGCAGCTCAACCAACATCCTCACCAAGCTCAACCCGGCTTCCTGCCCCTCTGCCTGCCCGGGGCACAGCCCGCTGTGGGGTCACGCTGTCACCCGCTGCAGGATGCGCCTGAAACACCTCCTGACAATAAACCTTCTGCTCCCAGCAGCAGCCACCACTTCCTGCAGCCCCTACACTGGCAGGAGGAGGCAGGAGATGCTGCTCACTCAGGAGCACGTGGGGTAAAACCCACCCCTTGGCTTTGCATGTCCCCCCAACACGGCTGCTAATCCAGGAGCCACAGGAAAAGATATTCCACTGGGAAAATGTGTGGTGCCAGGCAGCACCCTCATAGAATCACAGACACAGACTGCTTTGGGTTGAAGGAACCTTAAAGCTGATCCACTTCAAACCCCCTGCCATGGGGGCACGCTCCGCTCTCCGCTCATGCCTTTGGGAAAGCAAGGTATGCAGCAGTATTCTGGTTGGACCTTGGGTAACATGGTCTCTCAGGGGTTTGGTGTCTCACCCATGCACCGTTGCTCTTGTGCGGTCCCTGCTCCAAAAGCAAACTGCAAACCTCGCTCAGCATCTCCTCTTTGATGTGCAGCACCCGCAGTGCTGGCGGCTCCCCACAGTGCTGCTTCCGGGCTCAGCTTTTGCTCTCAGCTTGCAAGAGGAGGATCTGTAGCTTGAGGAGTTGCTGCTACTGCCAGCAAAGTTCATCCTGAGCTGGAGCTGGCTCCTGCCAGCGCTCTTTGCTCAGTGAGTGCTTGGTGAAAACAGATGGGGAAGTGAGAAGTTCCTGAGCAGGATTTGAGCTGTGCCCGCAGAGTGTGAGCAGCAGGTCATGGAGGGGATTCTTCTCCTCTGCTGCACTCTGGGGCGGCCCCCTACAACCCTGGTCTCG
>NW_009914261.1:18844-19554 GCF_000696875.1 Nestor notabilis
ACTGCGCCACCCCTGGCAGTGTTCAAGGCAGGGTTGGACACAGGGGCTTGGAGCAACCTGCTCTAGTGGAAGGTGTCCCTGCCCGGGGCAGGGGTTTGGAGCTGGCTGAGCTTTAAGGTCCCTTCCAACCCAAACAGTTCTATGATTATATGAAGTGGCCCAGGTCTGGTTTGATGGGGAAAATTTGGGTCTTTCCTCTGCTGTTACCAACAGTTGGGTTTTTTCTCTGTGGTTTCTCACAGGTGCAGTGAATGCAAAACCGTTTTCCACCGGGAATGCCAAGCGAGCGCCAGGTCATGCCCGCGCTGTGAGCGCCGGCGGAGGTACCAGCGGGAGCTGGAGGCAGAGGCCTGTGCAGAGCCAAGTCTTTAGCATCCAGGGACTGCCCTCGATCTCATCCAGCCCTTGGGTCTCATCCAGCCGGGAAGAGGCTGGCAGTAGCTGCAGGGTCCTGCGCCTCGGGGCAGGGAACCATGTGCCATGGGTGTTCCTGCCCCCCCAGCGCTAACGAACCCGGTGCTGCTCGGGAGGGGCTCTGAGTCGTGCTTCTAGTGGAAACCCAGCAGCTTTCCAGAGGATTCCAGCCAAGGGGGTAGATAATGGACATTGACTAAATCTCTAGTTTTTTAGGGTGTTCGGTACTGAAGAAACTGTATTTTTGTACAGGGGGGGCTGCAGGAGCCGGCCTGGGCCAGGGGGTGACGGCAGCC
>NW_009914261.1:19615-20227 GCF_000696875.1 Nestor notabilis
GCAGCCCGGCCAGCATCTCCCCCATCCCTGTGGCCTCGGGCAGAGGCGGGGGATGCACCGGAGGCTGCAGCTTCTTGGCCTCGAGAGAAGTTTTATTCTCCTCTCACCCCTCCCCAAAAAGAATTAAAGTTTATTTAAGGAGGGGTGAAGCATCTCTGGAGTTTGTGTCTCTGCAGTGGGGCCAAAACAGATTGTGGGGTGGGGATGGAAACACTGCACATCCTCCTGGCCTGGCCTCTGGGCTTTTACAGGGTGGCTGGGGGGCTCTTTGCCCATTTCCCTTCCCCATGTCCCCTGCTGTGTTTCCCTTCCCCTTTTCTCCTTCCCCATTTCCCCTGCCCCCTTTCCCTTTTCTCATTTCCTCTTCCCATTTCCCTGCCCCATTTCCCTGACATGTTTTCCCATCTTCTCCCACCGTTCTTGGCATCTCCAGTTCTTTCCGCCACCACCAGCACTGGGACCCCACTGCAACTCACAGGGAGCTAGGGGCAAAGCCCAGGCCAGGGCAGCATCCCTGGCACCCCCATAACGTGGGTCCCATCCCCCTGCTCGGTGAGGCTGTGCCGGATCTGGCGGTGGCGGCGAGATCCCGGCTGAGCCGCGGGGCAGGGC
>NW_009914262.1:0-16585 GCF_000696875.1 Nestor notabilis
GGGAAAGGAAAAAAACAATAAACACAAGTGAAGCACAATACGGTTTCTCACCACTTGATGACCAATACCCAGCCTGACCCGAGCAGCAAGTGGTCCTTTCCAGGTAACTCCCTTCCAGTTTATATACTGGGCATGATGTGCTGTAGTATGGAATACCCCTGTAGCTAGTTTGGGTCAGCTGTCCTGTCTCTGCTCCCTCCCAACTTCTTGTGCCCCTCCTCATTGGCAGAGCATGAGACTGAAAAGTCCTTGATCAGGGTAAGCATTACTTTGCAACAACTAAAATATCAGTGTGTTGTCAACATTATTCTCATACTAAACATTCCAAAACACATCACTCTACTGCCTATCAATCAGGAATAAAATTAACTCTATGCAATCTATAACCAGGACACCAATTAGACATCTTCAAAACAATATTTTTGCCACTGCTGGCTCATCATGGGCATGTGGCATTCTTCAGTAGCTGAAATGTCTGCTCTAAGGAAATGAAATGTGTTGTTAATATATAATAACTTCATTCTCAATATCTAAATTGTATTGATTAATCAGCAGAAAAAATATAAACCTGTCTGACCCAAAGGCTAAAACCACTAAAAAAAAATTTTAGCAGTATATTTTCAATAACAGCAATATCACTTAGCTAGTCCATTTTTAAAAGTACATATTTTGTATCAACATCCAGTTGCTAATGATAAAGAATCCCATAAGACATGTTACGAAAAAAACCTACCAAACAAGAATATTTCATACGTTCTTCAGAGACTGAAAAATTCATAATTGAAGTCTTTGTTTTGGAGATATACTTGTCTGGTGAGTTTTATTATTCTGGATGGCTTTATATTCTTTTGTTTGTTTGTTTTTAAGAACTCCACTTGAGAAAAAAAAATCATGTGAAGTTTGCACTTATATGTAAGTCCTTAGAAATTATGTTTTGGATTTTATATACAAAGTTTTGCCTGACTGATTTATTGACATTATTGACTTACATCTACTTAGTTAATTTTAAAGGCAGCCATGTTAAAGGCCAAGCAGAAAATATCAAGGTTTCACATCTTAATATAAAATTTCTAAATAAAGACAGGTAACAACATAATACCTCATATAATTCTACACTACCTGCAATATGCCATCAGAAATTGATATTTTACCACAGTAATCTGTCTTCATTAAGAACTGTGCTTAACATCAGATAAAGCTGAACCTTCACTGATGATCTGATCAAATGGCTAGCACTTACCAGTTCTTCCAATTGGCTTTAGTTGACTGTGAATGAGGATGAAATTGCCCAGGATTTTTTTTTTTTTTTTAATCAGGAAGAAACTGTATCTCATGCCCTGTGAATTAAATATTGAAAATGTGATTGTTTAATTGAAAGGAAGACTTGAGATTCTGAGACCTAACATTAATGCCTGGTTTGTATTTGATAACAAACACCATTAAATGCTTATGTTATTTGCATTCTTTTGTTAACAAATGCTGGAGTGGAATAACAATAGCAAGTGCAGTAATTGCCACCATTTAACACTCTTCAGTAACTCTAAAATGATAAAAATCTACCTGTTCTTAGAATCATAGAATGGTTTCGGTTGGAAAGGACCAATCATCTAGTTCCAACGTCCCAGCCATAGGCAGTGACACCTCCCACTAGACCAGGTTGCTCAAGGCCCTGTTCAGCCTGCCCTTGGACCCTGCCAGGGATGGAGCAGCCACAGCTTCCTTGGGCAACCCATTCCAGTGCCTCACCACCCTCACAGTAAAGAACTTATTCCTTATATCTAACATGAACTTCCCCTGTTTGAGTACCCATTACTCCTTGTCCTATCACTACAGTCCCTAATGAAGAGTTCCTCTCCAGCATCCTCCTTGTAGGCCCCCTTCAGATCCTGGAAGGCTGCTATGAGGTCTCCACGCAGCCTTCTCTTCTCCAGGCTGAACAGCCTCAACTTTCTCAGCCTGTCTCTTTCTTGCTGGAAAGCAGTCTGTAAAAATTACAATAAATTTCAAAACTATAATCAAATATGCTAGAAATAACAGTAAATAAAGCTTGTTAAAAAAAATCAGAATTACTTTGAGGTAGTCCTTTAAAACTTCACTGCTACACATCTGAAATCATTCTGTAGCCTTCAGTATCATCCTTTCTTTCTTACTGTTAGAAATCTGCATACATTTCTATGTCCTTATCACTCTCTTGCATTCCTTATTTGTTCACAGACAGAAAAATATGTATAATTATGTCATTGTTGATTTTCATGTACATCTCTACTGGTTAAGGGGTTTTTTGTTTTTTGGGTTTTTTTTTTTAGCAATTAGTACTGCATTTATTTCATTTTTATTCATTAATTAGGATGCCAACAGGTACAGGTACTTCTACAGGATGTTTTGTCCTACAAATCATTGCAAAAAAATAAATCGATTCAAATCCTGAAGAAATATATTCATAGTTATCACAACATTGTCCAAGGAGCCTTACAGTGTGCACCCACTTCCTGCCCACAATTCATGTGAAACAGTTTGGACATGTAAGGCATAAAATATCTAAATGACACCAGCCCTCACACCCTCTTTTCATCCAGGAGTTACAGCATTTGATCCTGGGAGAGGGAAAGGTGTCCCATGTGCATATGAAGGACAGGAACAGGACTTATTTGACTTTTTTTTCACTGCATTAAAAAAAAAAATTGTTTCATAACAAAGCAGTTATGTTCAGCACACAAGATCTGTGATCTTGAGATATGCTTGTAAGTATTACATTTTCCAAAGCATTAACTCATATCAGTCACCAAGGAGGTCTCATCGGAAGAAGGGTTCAAGGAATAGGAGAGTGAAAGCAGAGTGAAAAGGGGGGTCGGGGGAGGAAATACCTTTGAAAAGTTGCAGGAGCTGAAAAAGAAGTGACTGTGAACAGCAGAATTTTCCTATCCTGAATATTAGTTCTAGAATACTTATTGTATTCTGCTGCAAGATAAACCTGTCCCCTAATGAAGGACCATTTGGTTCTGAATGACTCAGAGAAAACTCATTTCTGTTACAGGTTAATTTTTGCAATATACTGAAATTTAGATTAATCAGAGGTCTATACCATGATAATACATTATCAGAGCATAACTGAGAACAGTGAGATTATAGGCAAATGACAGTAAAACTAAACAAAAATTAATTAATCTCATAACTGTAGAGGTATAACACTTTTCATATATTAGCATATTAATATGATATCCTTTAATATGAAGGGAAGATGCAATAGTCGGTGACCTCTTGGACACAGATGATTGAATCTTAAAAGGAGGAAAAGATAAATAACATAACTTTCAAAGTGCCAGTAAGACTTATCTTCCAAGGTTAACTTAACCAGCTAATGTATCTGTAACAGTTATGTAAGAATAAGCACCTAATTTAAGAGATCACTTATCTGGAAGTAATAGACCACTCTCAGGATGGCAGGTTCAGAGGAAAGATTACTAGGCACTATGAAAAGATAATTTTTAATCATTAATCTTTCTAGCAAGGCAAGCTGTGTATTTTCTATTTACAGGAAGCAAGAAAAGCATATCTACCTTTGAATGCAACTATTTTTTGGGTAGCACAGGAATTTCTCTAAATCAAACAAGTTGAAAGGTACCTCATCGTAGCAGAAATAGAAATCATAAAAAATAAGCCAGATGTCAAAAGCATGACCTGAGCTTACAGAATCATGACAGTGCTTCTCTCATGAAATCTTGTAGGTGTTTCAGGATATAGTATGATGCCAGATGTTAAAATTTATCCAAGAATCTCTGGAGTCAAAAAAGCAATTATACTTTAGCCCTCATCTCTCCTGTTTCAGAATCTCATTACCAGAAATGTTTGTACTGTAAATATTACACATGCATCTTTAAGAAAACTTTTGATTGCAGAAAAGGCTTTTCAGAGATGTGAAATTGCTTTGATACATGCAAACACAGGCATAAATAGTATATGGAGTAGAAAACAAAATGAACATGTTACTTATGTCTCTGACTTACTTGCTGATATTAGCTTTAGTGCTTACTACAGTTTTAATGTTCTTCCACTAGAAATCTCCACAAAGCCTCTGTCTCACAGACATTTATGTCTGTGCCTAACTTTTTTGAATAAAGTAATTCCTTTAGCAAAATTGAGATTATAAAAACAGATACCACTGAACAGATAAAATTCTTGCACGTCTGTGTTTGAATTCAGTCTTTGCTATACCTCATCAATTACTCAAAGTTGTAGTATGGCCAGAGAACTAAATATGATGCCCCTCCAGAAGCAATATGAATGACTTTTGACAATGGCTTACAAAATTACCTGTTTGCATCATGCCTCTGAAGATCCCTTAGCTTAAGAGTAGCAAAGATAAATTTGATAAATTCTGATTATTTTCATGACAAATTAGTATGTTCAAAATAAATTTTATGTCTTCAAAATCGATTTTTTTTTTCAGAGTGGGTATAAGGTTGTACATACACTCAAGTTTGTCATAGATAACTGGAATTCAGAAAACTAACCCCATATACATGAGGAATTGTTTTCAGTAACAACAATTTAGCAATAATCCGTGGATATCAAGGGGAGGAATAGAGATTTTTGAATTGGCTTCAACATAATGGGATTGACTTTGAATACACGAGGGATTTTTGTACCCCGCTTTTTCTGCAATGCTCCTACATGGAGGGTGCCCTGCAGAGCATGGGCATTATTGAATGACCTTTTTATTTTTATTTTTATTTTTATTTTTATTTCTGTGTCCTGTTGTATATGTTTTCTCACAGACAGTCAGATGCAAATTAATTTTTGAACAAATAATGCAGATATTAAGGCGGGTTTTATCTAAGAAATA
Source organism: Nestor notabilis (assembly GCF_000696875.1). Lineage (NCBI taxonomy): Eukaryota > Metazoa > Chordata > Aves > Psittaciformes > Psittacidae > Nestor > Nestor notabilis. The sequence continues at coordinate 4,844 of NW_009914262.1, forward strand.
GACAACACAAACAAAATCTCAGACATGTGCACAATTGCTCCATGATTAGCTTTGCCATGAAAGCTTTCATTGGTTCATTCCAGGACAAATTCCAGTAATATTCAGTCTCACAGACTGTTTCTAAATATCTAGTTTACAATATTCGCTATTATGTTAAGAGACCATACCCATAACTCAATACCACTCTTCTGCCCACATTATTTCATATCATCCCATCTAAGAATACACCTTAATTATGTATTACTTTTAATTTAATCTAAAACTTCAATTTGAACCATCTAATTACATAGGCAACAATATTTAAATAAGCTAGAGGCCTGGTGAGCAGTTTGAAGAACTGTGATTTTCTAAATAATTACTCTGGCTCTGAAAGTCATAAAGAGCCAGATGACACCATCTATGCATTCTTTTGCCCCACTGTGGAAAACTGACGTATTTTTTCCTCTTGTAGTGCGCAGTTCATGTGTCCTTTCCTCAAAATCCTTCTGTTAGATAAACACACTTAAGGTCCAATTGCCCTTCTAGTTTGAATTTATTTTGAAAATTGTTACAGATATGACAGAAGGCCTATGTGAGAAAAACATTAATACTGCTATGCAATATCAGATTTATTTTTAGTTATTTGATGAAGGAAAGTTGTTTAATTCAAGCATGGTTTTGCACTGCATACCTCCAAAAATTGTTTTTTCACTTTGACAATTTCCTTATTCCACCAAATAAGATTCTTATTATATCTTAGTATTTTTTTAGTATTCTATTTAAAGAAGAAACAAGTATTTACCTAAACATATTCAAAATAAAATTTAAAACTTCGTAATTATTGTATTAGGGTTTTTCTACTTTTCTTGAATTATTTTTATCTATAAATTTTTATTGAAATTTATTGAAGCTCAGTAATTTATTTAGTATTCCAAATTCTGCTCTCCATTATACACAGGACTCAAAAATATACTGTATCTTATAGGAACTGCTGCATGAATTTCTATTAACACTTAGGGTACCATTTCATATGAACCAAAAATTATGGCCACATTGCTTAATTCTAAACCTTTTATAAACACTATAGTAAAATAATAATACAACTTCGCACAGGAATCTGGGATATTTTCTTGAAAATGAGATTTACTTCCTAAGAGATTTAAAGTTAATTGGGAAACCACATGGTTCTCAGATTTGAAGCAGTTTGGATAACACATCCTTGAATACTCCCCTTGAATGGCAACTTTTCTAATGAGATCTACTGTTCAAGAGCTGACAGCTGGTAAACCTGAGAGCTAGCAAGAACCAAAACAATTGCAATGGTATCAGAAATCCTATATCAGCTAAGAATATCAACAAAGGAGGTGAAAGACTTTATGGACAGGTGAGAAACTTTATACATAGGTAGAACTCAAGAGAGAGAAATTCAAAACTCTTAAAGAAACCATCAGATTTCTGCACCAGTGCTTGCACTGAGAAAAGAGAAACAATTCTGTATCTCTTGATTTTTATTTTTATTTTTCCCTTAAACTGGAAGAATTAGAGTGTGTCTTAAAAAGTATTTATTCAATATCTATACCTTTGGGCTTGTAGGCATTTCTTTGGGATTGTAGGCATTATTGACATACCAAGAATAATGCAACTGGAACTTTCTATAGAAGTTTGAATATCAGACGCTTAATTTTTGCATGCACTGTGATCTCTGATGAAAAAATAATGTGCTTGTTTTCAGAGTATCAATGTATTTATTAAATTGTGTACCAAAACTTTTCAAAGATATGAAAGTGCAGGAAAATCTAGTTCACAGGAAATGTGATTTATGAATTAATAGTTTATTATTTGTTTCACACTCACTAGCCATCATCTCCTCACTAATTCTCTGCACATGCTCAGTATTTCTCCAAGATTCTTATGGCACATTGAAGAAAAGGTCACAGCAGGAAAATTTGAAGTGTATGATGAGAAGTTACATTTGAAACCTGGCTTCACAATGAACTATAGTTTTTTTCATGGTAGCACAAGGACAATTAAGTTTTTAGTTAACAACTTTAGTTATAGCTGAGAAACCTCCTTATTAGATTTCTGGTTCAGGTGCCTATAGCTTTGTGAAATAAAAGCTCTTTGGGCTAAACTTGTCTTCAATTCTTGTTCTTTTCCAGTTCTTAGATTTTCTTGTTAGTAAATTACTATTAACAGTACATTGAACTATTAGTAAGTTGCATATCCTCCTAGTGGTCTTTATTTCTCTTTTACATTTTTCCTAGATGACTGCAATTATGCATTTTGAGTAGCACTGAGCATGACATTAAAATGTAATAAGTACTGGTTACCTTACCACTGTGTCTCATCTAACATACCAACTTATCCTATCTCATCACTGATACTTTTATGTATGCTTATTGCTACCGATTAGTCACTAGGGGTCCTATTACTACCTGTTAGACACTGTTTTAGCTACCAGTTGCTCAAACATAAGCTCTCAGATCCATCATAGATATCCAGTAATATCCTGGCTAGCCTCTACCTACTGCTCCTGAAGGACATAAGTTTTCTCTATTTCCTATGTTGTGTTAGCCACACAGATGTCTCCAATACCCTACCCTCGAATAGCACTATCTATATATGGTCTTCTGATTCACGTACTCCATACCTACTCCATACTTAGACAAGTAACTACCAGGCTGAACTAGTGCAACTCTCTCAGCTTGTCAGCCTTTCCTCATGAGGCAAGTGATCTTGCCCTCCACTGCCTTGGTGACCATCCTCTGAGCTCACTCCAATTTGTAGACAACTTTCCTGTACTGGGTAGACCAAAACTGGGCACATTATTCCACATATTGTCTCTGCTTAATAGAAGACTATAATCACTTCCCTCAATATACAGGTGACTGTCATGGTTGAAGTCCAGTTGGCAAGTAAGTACCACTTATGTGCAGCCACTCACTCACTTCCTCCCCCGCTTCTGGTGTGATGGGGAGAAGAATCAGAAAAGAAAGGTAAAACCCATGGGTTGAGATAAGAACAGTTTCATAATTGAGACAAAGTACAATGTAATTAACATCTGAAGGGAGCCTACAAGGATGCCAGAGAGGCACTATTCATCAGGAACTGTAGCGATAAAACAAGGGGTAATGGGTTCAAACTTAAACAGATGTTCTTTACTCTGAGGGTGGTGAGGCACTGGAATGGGTTGCCCAAGGAAGTTGTGAATGCTCCATCCCTTGGCAGGGCTCAAGGGCAGGTTGGACAGAGCCTTGGGCGACATAGTCTAGTGGGAGATGTCCATGCCTATGGCAGGGGGGTTGGAGCTAGATGATCTTAAGGTCCTTTCCAACCCTAGCCGTTCTATGATTCTATGAATAGAATGATAACCGTAGGACTAATACGTAAAACAGGTGTTTGTCTCAACCACTGCTTTCCGTGAACTTAGGACTGATGTGTAAAACAAGTATTTGTCTCAACCATTGCTCTCCATGAGCTATGAACCATAGCAAGTGTGGTGAGACCCTTTACCCCTCAGAAAGTGATGTTATTGCTCTCTGAAACAACTTGTGGATTCTGCTCTGTTGATTCAGCTGCTTGTCCTTGCACGGGGAGGGGGCTGGAATGTTTTGGTTCTGACAAGCAGAGGGGAACATCATGGCAAGAAGCAAAAAGCGGATTGGAGTGTCCTTGCAGGAATAAACTGTATAGCCAGCAGGTAAAAACCTGCTGAAACACACGATTCATGGATGCAGCCCATGGCTGGTCGCAGCTGTTGCACAATGCTGTGGCAATGGCTATCTGATTGGCATCTGGACACAATATTGTATAAAAGACTGCACGACCACCGGGCAGTTGGAATACTTTTCTCACCCATCCAGACAGCGGGATGCCGTATGACTCCGTGGTGATAACTTAACTATTTGACTATCTCTCTGCAAATCTGCTTCTATCGCTTTTTTTTCCTACTGTTCCTCTTTTCCTTCTTCTCTTTTATTGTCTTTTATTTTATTTTTTGCAATAGTTTTAGGTAATAAATTGTATTATTTGGACATTTGACCTTGTTTGTGTCTTAATTTCACCCTGTAAGATCCAAATCCTGTTTGTACCATCCACTGGGATGTGACCCTAACAAAAAGGAGAGAAAAAAAACCCAGAACAACCCAACAGCCAACAAACATAACAAACCAACAGTGACGCACAATACAATTGCTCACCACCTGACCAATGTTCATCCCATCCCCAAGCAGCAATCAGCCCATTCCAGCTAACTTCCGCAAATGTAAATATGGATAGCATGACATTCTATGGTATGGAATATCTCTTTGGCTAGTTTGGGTCAGGTGTCCTGCCCCTGCTCCCTCCCTGCTTCTTGTGCCCCTCCTCACTGCAGAGCATGAGAGACTTGAAAGTCCTTGATCAGGGTAAGTGTCACTTAGCAACAACTAAAGTTGTGTTATCAACATTATTCCCGGACTAAATCCAAAACACAGCACTGTACCAGCTACTAGGAAGAAAATTAACTCTATCCCAGCCAACACCAAAACAATGATATTCCTTTTAATATGACCCATGGTGCTGTTGGCCTTCATTGCTGAGAGGATGCACTGTTCACTCAGGTTCAATTTGTTGTTCATTAGGACACCCAGGTAGTTTTCGGTAAACCTGATCCCAAGTTAGTCATTTCCCAGCCTAGCTACTGTAGAGACTTAGTCCACATCCTAGCTGCAGAACTTAACTTTTTTTTCTAATTTGAAAGGCATCTATTAGCCCATTCCTCCAGATCATCAAGTTCCCTTTGAATGGTAGCCCTGCCCCCAACTGTATCACCTATGCCTCCTAGTGCAATGCCATCTCAAACTAGATGAGGGTGCCTACATTTTATATCCCACCAGGTCCTTCATAAGGATATCAAACAGTGCTGGTCCAAGTACTCCTAAGAAACTCCACTTGTAAATGACCTTCATGTAGAGAAGGAACCATCAATCACTCCACTGGAAAACACAACAGTCCAATCAGGTTTTCATTCATCCAGTTGTCCACCTAGTGATACCACAACAACCCAGCATAGATACAAAGATGCTTTCACAGGCCATGCTACCATCAAGGTAGATGATACCCACTGCTCTCCCCTCAGACACAATCACCATAGAAGTCAGTTCAGAGTCTCTATCTCAAACTCAACCTCACCCATCATGTTCTTCACACTATAGGCATATGCACAACAAGTTGTGCCTTTACAGAATACCCAAAAAAACAATGACAGCCCTTTTGAAAATGAGGCATTGTACCTCAGTGGGTCTCATTAATATTATAATTTGTCCTTTTCAGAATTGATGAATTCATCTATTTGTATATCTGAGCTTTGAATCGGACTTCAGAACATACGTACATACTCAAAGTAACCTTAACACAAGATCACTTCTTCATAATGCAAATTGTCTAACCCTAGACGTTCAAAACTGAATTTTAAGCAGTGGGCCAAATTAATATTTAATGTAATTTCACTAATGTCAATATGCATAACATCAACTATTAATTTGACCTAATTTATTAGGAAGTCTTTGGGCAGATTGTAAATGTTACTGAGTTTGCACTTTGTATAAAAATGCATAATGTATGCTTATGAAGCTGAGTGATTTTTATTTGTGGCCAAAGCCATTTGGGTAAAATCTACACATTTGTCTTTAAAAAAAAAGGAGAAATATTTAATTCATCATGACTCTATAGCAGTAGAGCACTTAAAAATACAGTTCAAGCTGAAGACATGCTTACATATTTGACTCTGCTGGGGACAATGATTGTTTGGAGTTTTTACCTTCTAACATTTTTTTTTAAATTTATTATCAGATCCACAAATAAAGAAATAGTGCTAATCCACAAGTAAAGAAGCTACTTTTAATTTTATTCATTAAAGGGTGCTATAAAAAATAGTGTTCACGACAAAAAGAAAAATGAGGAAGAAAATGTGACATTCCAGTTGCATAATTCTGAGTGAACATATGAGCAAGCTTAAATAACAAATAAATGCTGAAATGTCTCAAAGAGTACTACAACAACAATGACATTCAATCTTAGCTTCTCTCCAAAGATACTGACATGGCTTTAAGCAAAAACCTGAGGTATCAGACAGATAGATATCAAGTATTTTCTGTGGTACCACTGTAATAATAATTCTTTTCTTTTTCACTAATGCTACTTCCTTCTCTTTCATTATTTGAAAGAGATTACAGCACTGATCCTGTACCACTCAAGATGTTTTTGCTGCAATTTCCTAACCTTGAGTTTCATTAAGTTAAGAACCCTGTATCTTAAAGTCTGGACACTTTTTTTTCTAAATTCACGATTATTTAGTAATTTATTTGTTTTGGTTTGGGTTTTTTTAGGTTGGTTTTCTCATCCTCAGAATCCTTATATGTTGTGTCTTGTCGTGGTTTAAGCCCAGCCGGCAACTTGGAACCACGCAGCCGCTCACTCACTCCCCCCCTTTTCCTTCCTCCCCCCGCTCCCGGAGGGATGGGGAGGAGAATCGAAAGAATGTAACTCCCACGGGTTGAGATAACAGCTCTCCAGTAACTAAGGTATAATACAAACCACTACTGCTACCAATAATAATGATAAGAGGAATAACAAGGGAAAAGGACACACCCGCTCACCACCCGCCGACCGATACCCAGCCCAACCCGAGCAGCGATCTGGGCCTTCTGGGTAACTCCCCCCAGTTTATATACTGGGCATGACGTGCTGTGGTATGGAATACCCCTTTGGCCAGTTTGGGTCAGGTGTCCTGTCTCTGCTTCCTCCTGGCTTCCCCTCCTCTCTGGCAAAGCATGAGACTGAAAAAGTCCTTGGTCAGAGTAAACATTACTTAGCAACAACTAAAAACATCGGTGTTATCAGCATTGTTCCCAGACTGAAAGTCAAAAACACAGCACTGCACCAGCTACTAAGAAGGAGAAAAGATGACTGCTGTAGCTGAACCCAGGACATGTCTGTAGGTGCTTGTGGGCTTTGTAAAGTTTTATATACTCAAGGATGGAAAAGCTGCCATTGTTATGAGAAACTATGACAAACTGGCTGCCTTTTCTGCAATTCATGGTTAAATTTATAGATTGAAGTTTATGCTTTTTGTCTGCTACCAAATAAAGTAGCAGACAAAAAAGACTTGATCTGCATAGTCCTATATAGTACTTTCTATCTATTCTTGCTGTCTGGATTACATGGCATTTTTCTGTATTTTCTAACATTTGCTACAAGATCATAACTCATTTACCTTCCTATACTCATTTTTTTTCTGACCATATCTAGGATTCACAGGATTCACAGAAGACATAATAAATTGCCAGTCTTACTTTAGATATGAAGTTATACAGAAGAGTTTTCAGAAACTAGATTTCTTAAAGAACAGTTGCCAACAATTCCAGGACAAGCAGTTCTGCACTCTCAGTGGACATTAGCCAGTGAATTTACAGGACTTAATGTAGATGAGCATCACAGTCCATCATCTCCTGTATCATATTTTACACTGTCTGTCATAATGCTAAGAAGCTGTAATTACAGATCTTTTAGCCTCTCTTCTGAAAAACGCAACTTTGAAATTTGAAGGGCTGGAGTTGATTTTCATTCCTTGCTGATGAGGTGTTCTGTCTTCTAATTAAAAAAGTGGGTACTTTTCTTCTCATTTTCAGGGAGATAATATTGACTTGCACCTTTTCAGGTCACAAATCCTACATTCTTAAATTCAAACTGACATGCGTACTGCTTGTAAGACTGAACTGATGGAAGGAAGAAAGCAATATTAAGGAAGCAGCAGGTACAATACATGACACTCTTGTGTCACTGTTACTCTGGACAGGAAAAGTTATTCAACATCCCCATACTGGTGAAACAGAAAGCTGCAGAAACTGATAAATTTTTCTTTGTTCAATATTTATTATTCTTTCAACCACCCTGAAATAGAAACTGTAAACACTTTGATTAATGGCCTGAATGATTGTCTAGTTTTGTTACTGCCTCAGAACAGATCACTGTTTTCTTTAGCTGTATCATATTTTTGTAGTTCCTTCTGAGAGGTGCTCTTTCATGACTCAAAACAAATACCTGCTCCAAGAAAAAGAATATATTTGACTATCAATTTACCCAGTCTGTCTATTGGACATACGCACCATTATTTCAATATCATATTAAAATCAGTAAAAGGGCAATATGTATGTATAACAATAACCTTGGACCTTGAACAGAAATGTAAACTTAAAGCATCTTCACACTGTTACGAGCAGGCCACAACCAATGACTCAGGTCCTAGCTTGTCTTGCATTTAAACTGTCAGACTGGGTCTCCTAATTCTGTTTTCAAAGCCCACTGCTCCCCCTGGGACAGCGGCATGCCAGTAGAATGCTAAACTTCCTCATACTTTCAGGGTAGATTCACTTAAAGCTACTTCAGCTCCCTCCTGCCTGGGGCATCTAGTCTCAGGCTGCTTTTCTCTCAATATTTATCCAGTTTCTTTCTTCTTGGTGATAAAAATATCATGTCAGTCCTGATTTGTCACTTCACAAGCTTTCCAATAACTATTAAGGCACTGAAAACCCAAAAAGTCTCCACAAGGTTAGAAAATGGAAGGTACTTTAAAATTAGCAATAATGCCTAGGCAAAGGCAGCAAAAATTAACATTAAATTATCATTAACATGATAGGATAGGCTTTCTAACAACTTTTTCCCTCACCATCGCTACCTCTGAACACAGCTGGTTCTACAGTTGAATTAAGGTTAGCAATCTGAATTAAGTTTAGCAATCTTTGAATTAAGTTTAGCAATCTGTTATCACAGCAATTAGTTCAAAAGCAGCAGTTTGCAAATGCCAGCTCCTCAGCAGCTACAAAATATCATTTACTGGTTACTACTACTACACAGTTAGCAATGTTCACAGGGGTTTTATAACACGTCTGTGATCTTTCTGTTTTCATGTAGAGAATCAGCACTAAAATGTAACTTTGACTTGAAATTACAGTATTATTTTTATTTTATATTATGTCTTAAAAAAGGAAACAAAATTATTGCTACATCCATTATGTCTGGTAAGTTTTCAGTTCTGAACTAGCTTAGACCTATTTTTCTACATAATATTTTATTAAGTCTGGGTCCTATATCCTGACAGAAAAAAAAAAACAAACCAAAACCCAACCTGTTTACTTTTTCTTCGGTTAAATAGTTTAATGTAATTACTATTACTAGTATTTCAAAAAGATAATGACAGACAACTTAATTTGAACAGAAGGCTTGTAACCTTTATCCGGTTTTCAATGGAAACATTAAGATTATATCCTTACAGGCCTGATAAAACCTTATTTGACTGATTTCTAAAAAATGCTGCTTATTCTTACTTTTCCAAAATTTAAAATTTTTACACAGTCTGTTCTCTTTTTATATACACTACTCTATTTTTATATACACTGTGTAAAATGCACAAGACCAGTCAAAACCAATGCATTCAACAGAAACAAATAGCTACAACTAGCTTCACCCATTATTTTAGAAAGGGAAATATTTGATAGAACTCTACAAAAGTAGTTTTTTGTACTCTATAGCTCTTCACATTAGAAGAAAACTTACCCTGTCAAAGTAATGCCAGGCAAAACTTTGTCCTTAACAAATTATGGGGTGTGGATCAGGGTTTCAGCAATTTCATTGTATTTTCCATGGTGTTGAATATTCAAGTATGGTGGTTTTGGGTTTTTTTGTTTGTGTTAGTACATTTATTTAAGTTGAAATAAATAGAGAGGTATTTATAGACATTGACTATATTTCAGATGCTGGCATTGCTGTGGAATTATGACACTCTTCAGTATTTACACATAAGTCCTGTCTAGTGCAATTCTCAGTCTTCTCATTTATAACAATCTTTCGTGTCATAACTGTACTACTTTCTGTTCTTGGAAACAACCTCTGGAGGAGAAATTATAAATTATATTCATGTGATTGTGATGCTCATGTTTGCCTTGGCAAACACACCAAAACTTGATTCATCAAAATTACCAGCCACAGAGAATGTACTATGATCTTGTTAAGTTGTTCTGATTGTCTTCATTGTTAAGGAGGAGAATAGAAGGATCCTGTCTTGAAACTGCCTTGCTGCAGTATAGCATACCTTGGTTTATGTTCCAATTTCACAGATTAAAAGCTCCTGTCCCCATCTCCATCTATTTTTCTGTCTAAAGACATCAAAATTCTGAACCACTGACTATAACATCTTTTCTCTTCTGAACACAGGCAACCTTTGCCTACAGCAAATGGTGTTCCCACACTGATTGACTTAATTCAGTTCAAGGACTGCTGCATGCTTTAGGCTCATAAGTCTTTGGTCACTACAGCAGGCAAGATGCAATCATGCTTTTAAAACTCAAGTTTCAAGCATGTGTCACTTCCTATTGCTTCTTTAATCCATGTGCTACTGTAAATTAAGATGTCTACATGATATCTCACAGCTAACCTTTCTGTAATGACACACTGGTACTGTATTTTCTTATGCAAAGTATATAAGTTGTGCTCAACAGATTATCTTATAGGTTATTGGTACTGAATTTGTAAACTCTGTGGTTATAAACTTAGACTACAACTTAGACTATAACTTAGACATTACTAGTGTGTCTTGAAAAATAGTTTATTCTGGTTTAAATTACTTATTCTGATGAGAAGATATGGTTTTACACATAAATTGTCAAAATCTTTCCAAAAAAAAACTGTTCAGGAGCAAAAATACACTTTTTCTCTTTGTAAGCGTGCCATAACAATACTCAGTGGATAGAAATTTATGGTTTTAAATTTTAAATACGTGGTAATATACAGTGCTATTGAACATGTAATGTTGCATGACTTGTTTGTTGTTGAAATTGGGAAAAGAAGTCGCTGTTCCAAAGAGAAAGAAGGAACAGCAACAGCAGATGAACACCACACTACTGGAATAAAAGGTGGAAATCTAGACTCGACCAGCCTTTTTATTTCAATACCATTTAAACTGGCTTTAAACATTTTTGAAAGTATACATCAGGGAGAAGAGGATTCTTAGAACTTACTCAGATATTTTAGTACAGAAGGGTGATAAAACTATAAAAATTTAAATAGTATTTGATGAATATTTCTTCTTTTTATGTCCAGTTCTAAGTGTGTACTCATAACTAACAATTCATAACAACTTTTCCACTTTTACAGTAGATCAGCACAGTCACTAAGAAAAATATGGTAAATTAGATTAGTAGCTTTTCATTGGTTTAAAAGAACAGGTGTAAAAGTCAATCTTAGACATCAGTGACATGTAGTATAATAACTTATTAAACTGATTTTCCTGAGCAAACCACTACTTAAGGTTTCTGATCCTGCAGGAGTTTTACTTTTAATAAAAGTAAGTAATATCCATCTGAACTTATATTTCTCAAATAATGTCTATCTTGTTCATTAGACTGTGTACACCATTTCTAAGAACAATTTTGAAAGGTTATAAATAATATTGGTTGTCACAGGATTTCATGCAGAAGAACTCCACACAGTATTTTATAAAAAGCCTAATAGTAGTAAAAAAACCCCACACCTGTTTTATATATATACATCCTGTTTTCTTAAATCCCATGTCTTGCATCAACAGCTGAGGATGGTATGGTCAGAATGAGAAAATAAGCTCCCTGTGGTAAATCCTAACAATGAAAAAAACTTAAATTAAAAGCTAACATCTGTAGGGTCCTGGAGTTCCATGGCAGCACTCATGTTACTGAACCACTCTGTTAGTTG
>NW_009914262.1:16612-16932 GCF_000696875.1 Nestor notabilis
GAATGGAATACCTTGTGCCAACGTATTTTATCTTGTATAATGTATCTGAACTGTTAAAATTTCTTTGAAAATAAAGTGGATACATATTCTTGTCTGCCTATTCAATGATAAAAAGGCCTACTGAAATACAGTTACATGTGCACTATTGGGATGAGATTAAAGTTGGAAATAGATCTACAACAAAAAATTAGTGTCAAATTTTCAATCTCAAGCTCACCAGAAGACGAACTGGTTCAAGTTCTAAATTTTGTTTCTAATCTCTTCACGTGAAAAAACATGCTAAGAAAATAAATATAATAAATTTTAAAAATTTTATTAAA
>NW_009914263.1:0-41614 GCF_000696875.1 Nestor notabilis
GTGTCGGGGCTGTGTTCGGTGTGGCTCCGGTTCCCTCTGTGGGGCTGTGGAGATGCTGAGAGAAGTTGACGATAAAAAAATAAATGTAGGAGGATGAGCGTGAAGTGGGGAATGAGGGAGCGATGCCTCCGTCGTCTTGGTGCGCCTGCGGGACGGCACTGGCGAAGAGCAGAGCTGGGGCGGGAGGGGGCTGTGAGCTATGGGGTTCGCTCTGGGGTGGTGATGGCAGCTCTGCATTAGCCTCGGCTTGGCAACAGGTGAGCCCAGGGGAAATACAGCGACGTTAAAAAGGGCCATCGTTGTATCGCGTCACTATTTTTAAGTCGGTGATTAAAAAACCTGAGTATGTTCTGGGGCAAATCATTCCCTCCATGTTTGCTGAGAAGAGATCTTTGTGGTGATGTCATATTTCTACTTCCCCGTGGAGTGGTTAAGAGACGTGGCGGTGTGTTGCTAGTCTCTCTCTGTGATCTACAGAGAGATGCAGAAGCCTCTGCTTGATCTTGAGGGCCTGAAAAGAATGAGATCAGTGAACGGGAAGGAACTGGATCCACCAGGGAGAAGCAGGAACAAACTGTCCTTCATACTCCAATTACCTGTCAGTAACTTCTGACACAACAGGCGGGTGATGCAGGTAGTGTTGCTGCAGTGTGTGGCAGCAGCACAAAGGTCAGTCCTGCCGCTGGCCTGCCGGATTCAGGGCAAGGGGCAAGAGGGGTGGATTTGCTGTATACCCCCAGTAGAAATGAAGGCAGTTTTCTCAATTCTGCATTCCGTTACAAGCTTATCTCAGTGTAGGGGCATCCACAGGGTAGGCATGTTAAAATGTTTTCACTGAACACATATCTATAGTGGAGGAACTAAATAAAAGTTTACATGCCAGACACATTTTTAGCCTTTTTTATATTTTTTTCCCCTTGGATTTTGCTTACTACCAGGAGGCAAATACATTGCAATTTATGTAAGTGGGCCAGGTTGGGAATCCTTGTTTAACAATCTCTCTGTAACAGTTCCAGGATCCACTTTTATGTAGGTCAGGAAGTAAAAAAGGACAGGACCAGGCATACTTCATGGCAAAGTGATCCTACAGACTATGGGTTAAGAAAGTTCCATGTTTGGTGTCATTTTGCCCTGTAATGGAAAGCATTTAAATACATAAATAAATCCACCAAACAAATGGGATGCCTTGGTCCAGCCATTAAGTCCTTTGTGTATCTAAATTAATAGGATCTTACAGGACTTCTCAGAATTCGTGGTTGTAGATTTATCAGTAAAGATCCAAATCAGAAATATTAAATTCATACATGGAGAAAGATAACTGCATAGCTGACAAAGGCTAAATGATGCAGCACTTTTCAGGGTAGCAAATACCCAGGTTTGTTATTTAAAGGAGAGATGAGTAATTTGCCTTTGTCTGTTCTGCATGTAGGAATGGAAGGTTATCAGTAGCTGCTACATGTAGCAAATGGAGGAAAACATTTAATTCATTTTCTAGTTCTAATCTCCCTTTTCCTTATATTTGAGACCACCAGAGTACTAACTGCGAATAATCACAATGTGAAGTAGATTTTAAATATTGTCATTCATTGTGCAATGTGTCCTCTGACCAGCATGTGGGGATATGTCCATGTACTTGAGAACACTGTACTTTTCCATGTACAATTTTTACATGGAAAAGGATTTTGATATAACTGGACTAATTCATTAATTAAGAAATCTATAAAGGGTGAAACAACATACAATGTTGCACAAATCTCAACTCCCTTCTGTAATAGACATAGCTATTTTATGAAAAGAATTATTTTAGTCTTAAAATCAGATTACTGCAAGTTAAATAACTCAAATGTGTCTTCAAATAAAGTATAAGCCATATTTTTATTCTGTTTACCACCTATCTTAGCAAATTTTATTTTCTCTGCCAGAGAAACCATACCCTGTGTGTCTTAATGCCTTGAGAGTGCCCCTTCCTTCATGGGGCTAAAGACACAGATAGTGGAGGGAAGGGAGTACCTGTTCTGATGCCACATCACTGATTGGACTCCCAATCACTCAGTACAAGCATTTCTGCATCCACTGGCATTAAATCTGCCAAAATGTGGTTCTCTAGTTGCAGTGGTCAAGAGAACTGCAGGTGAGCATGCCTGCACTTCAATATTCCCAATGTCCACTCTAGTACTTGCAAAAAAAAAAACCAGAAAACAACCCAGTGTTTTGCAGTGATGCAAAATCCAGTGAAAACAAGACATGCAAATCTGGTTAACTTCAGGGAAGACATTTATTCCTTCTGGGTGCCTTAGCACACAGGGATTTCTATTACAACTTCACAGAATTCTTACTGATGGTCACAACACGTAAGAAACTATTTTCAGTTGACCTGCCATTATTAAAATAGCAATGCTTAGCTACTCCTGGTGATCGCTGTCAGCAGAACTGTGTTTCTTGAATTCTATCACTGTTAATCATCCATTCGGATAATGCAAAAATGAAAAAAAAAAAGAAAAATATGTATATACTGTTAATTAACATATACCTTATGCTATTACTGGAAAACATGTTTTAAAAAGTTACAGTGTTATAGCACAAAACTTCCTGTGTAGCTAATAACAGAGATGGACTCTCTTCTCTGCCTCTATTTTCTCCTGGCAACAGTGAGTACATGCTTTATAAATATTAGTTCCTTATTTCAAACCTCTTTGTTTATACTTTGATGTGACACAGACTACAGAAAATAGAAATGGGTGTCCAGAACAGCTAATAACATGAAATTAGAGATGTCAGCATTTTTCTGTGACAAATTACTAACCTTTGTGTGAAGCCTTTGTGGAGAATATTCTTGATTAAGACAAAAGAAAGGCTTTAGAATGCAAACAGCCTGACAAAAAAGGTACAGTGAGACCCTTTATGCCATTTTAGTTTTACATTTTATCTTTATATTCTTCACAATACCAATATTTGGATGTTAGAAATTAATGAGAGTGCCAGTGTAGAGAGACAGACATAACTCACATACATACACACAGAGTGCGTGTTTTATGTGCTTTGATACTTTAGAGCTTAGCATGTTCTAGATCTCTCTCTGCCCACCCTGCTCACTGTAATGATTCCAGTTAGCTCAAATGCAAATGTGCTTACAAGTAAGATCAATTATTTATTAACTGATGGTGATACAGTGAAAAAAAAATGAATGTTTTTTCACCTGTTTGTGAAAGTACATCACTATATAAATACTAAATTGATCATATTGCAAGTTCTGTGTCTATCTCGAGGCACTTAATTAAGGGAGCTGTTTAAGGGTAAGCCACGGAGTCATACCTTCAAATAAGACAAGCAAAAGCAAAAACTTGCAACACCCTATTCCCTTCATTATCTCAGGTAATAAAATACATCTGAAATATCCAAAAGAATGCTTTTCGTAAGACATCAGATGTAAAGAAAATGGAAAAGCAGTGAAGGATAAGGATGAATCCTGGGCAGGAAGACTGGAGTTAAAGAAACAAGCTGACCTCTGCATTAGGTATGAAGCTCTTGTGCTCACAAACTCTTGCGTGGATCTCGTATCACCCAGCCCACACAAATTGCAGCTGGCACTCAGAGGACTACCCCATATCCTGGCAGTATGGCAGAAGCTACAAAAGTACCAGGCACCTGCAGGCTGGGGCTGAAGATACTGAACATTTTTGAGCATCCTACACAGAGGGTTGGGAGTGCAGCCCCTCCCCACGTGCAGCACATTCTTTTCCTATTGCCATGTTTCACACTATTACATGAGTCTTTCTGTTATAAATAGATCAGCACACAAGGTGCTAACCAAACACCAAGAAATTCCCAAGTAATCTTCTGGGGGTTTTGGCTTAAGTGTTGGATGCTGAGACAGCAATTTCCATGTAATTAAACTGGGCTTTTGGTCAGGCTGGAACTGATCTTTGATTTTTAAGGTGCAGTCCTACAGGAATACAAGATCAATAATTAAGCTAGTTCTGCCCTGCAGAGACCAATTTGAGAACACACTGAACCTAAGCTTATAAAATAGCAGCTCCAAGTGGTGCCACATGCTGCTGATTCGGACATGACACTGTGTCTTTGCATGGCAGGATGATGAAGCACCCTAAAATTAGCCTTCTTACTATTTCGTAAAGAGCAGGCAGAAAGGTAGCAGCCTGCACTGAGGAGAACAAAGAGGCACAGGAGAGGACCAGAACCGAGGCTCACACACAGGCTGGTCACTACACTTCATGGTGAGCACTCTTGGCTTCTTTGCAAATTTCCATTTGGATTGTTTAGTGTTATTTCTTATCCCAAGCTCTGGGTGACCTAATTGCAAAAGAAGAAAGGTCCTCATGTAAACAGAGGTGGGGTAGAGGGATCTGCTCTCTCAGGGGGCTTGGGAGAGAGCAGAGGGGAGAACTAACTGTGAAAATTACACAGATGTTCTCTTAGATGTGTGGTGGGACCTGGCATTTATGTCACAGAATTAAGTTTGTTGCTACTGAAATAGAACTGGGAATGGAATTAAAAATCGAGCTGGTATGGAAGCCAGAAATACCATGATAAAGCCCCTTCTCTGTTGAACCAGACTGAGTTTTTCCTGATATTCAGCTCTCTCCCCACCCCATTTATTGGGTGATAAGTTCCTTGGCTTTACAAAGAGTAAGACTTGAAATAAAAAAACCTCCCAGGCAGTAGGAAGATAAGCATGGATGTGTTTGGGCATGCGAACAGAAATAGTGAAGGAAAAGGTCCTACACCAGGATAATGCTAGCAGAGGAGAAGGAAAAAGAAACTGTAAGGAAACATTTGAATATCAGAAGGCACAGTAGGCATGACATGAAATGAACGTTAGGGCGGATTGCTAGGAGAGAAGACGACACAGTATGAATCTCCAGGAAACCAAGGACATCAGCTAGGTGTAATAGCCTGTGGCCCTATGCCTAAACAATTGTCAGGACCCACTGTTTAATCTGTTCCTATGGCAGGACTCTGAGAATAATAGTTGGGAAGAAAATAAATGTGAGTTATAAACGGACCAGTATGTTTCAACTACATTCAGCTGTTTCTGCTATTAGTTATCACTCAAAAATATGGGACTATTTTGCCACAAAGATATTTCTCTTTAGTAAAGATGATTGGACAGTACTCTGCAGCTCAGGGTAAGACTCATGATTTCACATGTATTACTGAAACCTAGAGGGACATGATAATGTAATATCTATTTTGGTGCAGTTAGCAACTGGTAGACATTGGTTATAGCATGGACTGAAACGTGGTGTAGAAGTGATAATGAATCTGTGCCATTTATATCCACTGCAGTACATGACATCTCTGCTCAAAAAGTGGATTAAATATTCACAGTGGACAAAGACTCATGGACAGATGGAAAATTAGATTTCTCTTGCAGAAGTTGTTAAGAAGCTCCATAGAAATTGTACGTGAGCAGTCAGAGCTCAGAGTCCTTGGAGGGCTAAAACTGAATTTCCTATAATGTTAGAATTACATTAGAATAAAAGATGAAAAAAAAATATTTGGGATACAGAAGGAAAGTGAGCTGTATGAAACGAACAATCAAATCCTCATGGCTGTGTGAAAAACGGAATCACTTGTGCTACCTACACACAATTCATATGTAAAGAAACCTATTGACTACTCATGTTCGCAGAGATCTGTTATGCCAATACTTACTAAGCTCCTATTTAGGAAAGAAAAACTGCCTCAAACTTACAATCTTTCATTTCTGTTTACTTAGACTGTAGTTACACTTGTTGATGATTTTTTAATATGAGTGATTTAGAGGGTCTTATTTCTTTCTAGAAAATCTTGGACAATGTTTTGGAGATAATGTTTGTTTATTTGGTCTACCAGCGTACAGCAAACTGCTACAATTTAAAACTTCAAGCTTGTAGAGGGGAGGCCAAAGCAGCTATATATCATTTGGAAGCAGAAACAGTAGAGCAGCCACCTGTGCCAAACCTCCATTGCATTTAGCTGGCTTTTTTCTTCTTGGATAGGGAGGGAGATAGCAGTGATTCATCACCTGGCTGATTGATGAAGGTTTTCTTGTCATTAATGCCAGCAAGCCACTGGGACACCACTAAATATGATCCAAATCAGAAATGATTATTTAAGGGGTACTGAATAGTCCCCACTTAACATACGTGTATTTCCTTTCATAAAAGAAGAATACGGGGCCATTTCCAGCTCCTCAGCAGAGTTCTAGAGCAGCATTATTATTCTTAAACACACATAGACATAAATCTGGGAGTAGTCCTACAGCTTAGATCCCTGAGATTGAAGAGAGATTCTTCCCGAGACTGTCTCAGGGAAAGACACAGCATTTCTACAGTCTCCAACTGAGACATAGGAGTTTCTGTTCACCCCATGACCCAGTGGAGACATCCAGAACCAGGCAGATCACCAGCAGGAAAGTCAGCTTGAATCTCCAGTTTCAACAGAAAGCACTTCCACAACAGTTTTTAGCCAATAGACTTGTAAAAAAAATATTGTTCCCCATGTGATGAAACTTTTGCAAATAGAAACGATTCAGTACAAACAATATTGTATACTTTTAAGCTTGTAGCAAACTTGGCTTTTTAACAGACAGTATAAATATTATAAATTAAATTCCTTTGAGTCTAAGGTTGTGGGTTTTTTTTTTAATAAAATGAACAAAAATAATGCTTGTTTGGTGTTATGGCCAAGTGGTTGCTTTGTAAACAAACAGGATTAGGGTTAAAAATCACTTTTCCTGAGAGGCAGATGACATTTGGTCTTTATAATTTTTCCTGACCTATTATTCAAGTTTGAGCCTCTAAATAACTCATTACCATTATAAATCTGTTTGTGTTATCTTCTGAGTTTATAATAACCATTAGCATTAAAATAGTCTGTTCATAACTATAATAATCCTTACTGGCTTCTCTGCAGTATTACAATAGACATGAACCTAGAAGCATTTTGTTTATAACCATTAAAAATAGTCATAATTTCTAGTGACTTATATCAGCAGTGATCTCTTTGGAATAAAGTATTTGGGATTACGGTGTCTTCATATTTTCAAAGCACATTTATGAAAATTGTTACCTTTTGGCTAAGATTTAGTTTAGAATACTTAATAGTAATACATACAATCTTAATGTCTTCACTTTAAAAGTTCCTGCACCATCAGTTTTACAGCTAATTTTGACTGGATGTAGAACTCACTATTTGCCCAAGTAACAACAGTAATACTGTTATTTTAGTAATTTTTCTAACAAAACCATACAAAGTTACAAGAAACACCATCTGACAAGCAGAATGAAATTGTTTTTTAAAATATAATTTCAATTTACATTTATTCTGAAGTGAGATTTAAAAGCTCAAGAATTACAAAAAAAAATGTTTATAGCTGTATTTCATGAAACTTGTAATTTTTAAAAAAATTGAGAAATTAAGGATTCAAATACCATCTTTGCCTCTGCCATAATGTCTTTAGACATACAGCGCTTAATCATAGAGTCGCAGAATGATCTGGATTGGAAGCAACCTTAAAGCTCATCTAGTTCCAACCCCCTGCCATGGGCAGGGACACCTTCCACTAGACTAGGTTGCTCAAAGCCCCATCCAACCTGGAAACTAATAATATATTTGTTGTCACATGTTCCCTGATGTAAATATTTGGCTGCATGAAATCCTGCGTCTCAGGATCTAGACCAGAGAGATCTTCACATCTCTGAAAAAGAACCGAAGATTTTCTCTTGCGCCACATATATAGAGAACAAGTACTTCAGGATTAGAAAGCATACAGTATGTAAAGAATTTCTTTCCTAAGTTTTTCAAAACAGGAAAGGAAAGAAAACTGCTTGGAGCATTGTTATCCCTCCTCAATAGTTTCAATAATATGATCAAAAGGGGTCTATGGGATTGCACAGAAAGTAGCTGTATCTGCAAGGTGGAGACTGTTATTAGAGGCCTCATTCTTGGGAATCAAATAATTCACTGGTTCTTGGATTTTAAACTTTATGATCTTGGATGTAGCTGGAAAAACTCTGGAATTTTTTCCCAGTGAGTTCTTTCTTTTGGCCCTTCCTGGCCAAGAAGTTAAAGCCATCATTTTCCCTGCTTCCTTTTCCTCTAGGTCAAACCCTCAGGTGGGTAACTTATTTCTCAATGGAACTAACACCAATTTAAACTAGCTGAGTCTTGATGGGGTTTATATCACAGCTCAAAAATCCACAGCTAAGTATGTCAGGTATGAAAAAATACATGTTTATACTCCTTTCATGCAGTGCAGTCAGCCAACTGAAATGCATTTCACATAAACTCAATCCATCATAGCACAATACCAGCAGTTCTGGCACCCCTAACTACTACAGTCCCCACTTACACTTCTGTATTCACTCAAACACCTTAAATCCTCTTCAATAGCTCAATGCACAACAAAACAAATCTGTTCTATATAGGAGGAATACTTTTCATATACAATACCCATAGGTTATAAACACTACAGTCGAGTATGTGTTTTCAAAAAATGTATTCTGATTTTCAAAAAATGGTGATTAAAGATTTACGTATCTGCCTCTAGTCACTCAAATGTCAAAATCTTGGGCAATATGAAATTACATGAACACCTCAAATGAGAATATACAACTGTATCTATCCCTTAGCTTTTCAGCAAATACGTAAGATAATTCAAAGTATACAGTTTTAATTATTTAATGACGACACAACCTTGGTCCTCATATCCTGTCTTTGAATTTCCAAACTTGTAAATATTTCTTTATAATATAGATGTTTTCTGGATTTTCTGTGTTGTCCTGATTTAACATTAACCCATGCTTTAAGAGCATTATGTCTAAAATTTAGTTCTAGTGTCGAGTTTCCACAGCCCCACGCCACCAATTAAGCATGCCAGAAAGGTTTTGTTATGCTTTAAAAGGCTGTTAGTAATCAGATTAAGTGAAAAATACTCACCATAATATTTGCATTTTCTTTCTAAGTGTCACAGCTTGGAGTCTTTCAATATTCTTCTTTTTCTAAAGCACAAAGAAGTGAGACATTTAGAAAAACATTTTCGAAGGCACCCTAGGCAGAAAGAAAATTCCTTTTTATAATTTGTGTGATAGCATACTGCATTACTATATCACAGATGTACCAGTTGGTCTAAACTTGGCTTGTAACATGCGTGGTTTATCAGATCAGAATATACTTTAAATCCCGCCTGATAAATCTTTTGACTCCTTCCATTGAGTAAATTAATATTTTGATTGTTTGGAAATAAGATGTTTCTGGAAACTGACAACTGCATAAGCAGAACCACTGGCTTAAATATGGCCTGGGAAAGTAGTAATAAACATTTTTGATTGCTACATGATTTATTTGAAATAAATTAGAGGAATTACTTAGTTTCCAATTAGAAAAGCTATATCCTCCTCTCTTTCTCCCTTTGTTTCTCTGTGTTACATACTTGTGAAAAAGGCATTGGCATAGTTAACAATTTGCATGGGTAGTCAGAATAGCCAGTCCCTCCTGCTATTGTTGCTCTGAGTTAATTTTCTGGATTGGGATCCTTACTTTGGTAACTGAGTTTACGTTATCTGAACATCACTTGTTCTTTAGCTAGACAGAGTGATTCTGATGGTTTTTAATAAGCTGGTACTATCAAATTACTTTAATTCTCATCTCTGTTCCTTCTGAAAGTTTGCTTGTGATTTGACAAAAAAAAAAAAAAAAAAAAAAAAAACCCCCCCCCTTAAAAATGATCCCACAAGAAAAGTTTTTTCCTAAAAAAAAAAAAAAAAAAAAAAAAAACAAAAAACCAAGCATTTTTTTAAGCTTCATCAGTATCTATATATTTTTTTGCAGTGCATCTTCATATATATTTTTATAAATTATGTTATAATGCAAGTCAGTTTAAAATTACAATGAAAAAAGCAACATTTAAAGTGGGAAGGTGACTCAGTGGCCTGAGGGAAGGCGTTCCAGACAGATGAGGCAGCATAAGGGAGAGTGCCAGAATCATCGGGATGGGCTGGTAAACTGATCCCAAGTATACAGAATAAGGTGATACATTAAAGTGCTGGTAAAACAGTAACTATTTCTCTAATCAGTCACCTAATGATATTCAGAGTTTAGGAATAGTATCTTAGTTATAATTTTGTTACAAAATGGCACTGTTTTAATACAAAGGAGGAAAATTTTAAAAGCAGGAGTTTTCTTCCCTTGCTGTACAATCAGAGAGCTGGGCAGAGTCAATGCTCTCTGAATGCCATGCACAAGGGGTCAAATAGCAGCTCTCACTCATTCTTCTAGTTACAACTAGATAACATGATTCCCCTAACCCCACAGGCCATGACTACATTTTATTTGTTGGCACAAAAACTGCTATACTTTTCTGCTGCCACCATGTGTTGAGATGCTAGGTTCCATGTAAGTATGGATAAAATCTTTCTTCAGACTGACCATTTCTCAGTTCATCCCGTTGTACATTGTGATATACTATATATACATGGTTTCACCTGTCCATGGATTTTGCTTCTGTTGTATTTTAGCAAACTGTTATCAAACTACACTCTCCTGCTACCTAACCTATACATGTCAAGATCTCATCTTTAGTTGGTTCCTCTAGTCACCTCACTGAACAATCATGTTGCTATCCTCCAAACTGTCCTAGGCCTACCTAGCTGAGGTGATCCATGATCACAAGTTCACAGATGAGCTAACTAACATGTACACTGCTGATAAACCACTAAAACTCTCATCTGAGCGTGCTTGGAAAGCAAGAGGTCTCAAGAAATGATTTTTAAAATGTAGACTATCCATGAATGCCTTGCCCTTATTCTCTTCTAGCAACAATCCTTTAAGACATTCTAATTAGGGGTATACCTCATGAAGTATAATTTTGGCAACTAAGTTATTGAATGTTTTGTCCTATTAAACATCTGACTAGAGTTGATATTCTCTACAGTTCTAGTTGCCAATCACAGCTGCAAAAGCCTCTGATGTTCAAAACACCAGCCATTCATCCTGGTTTTGGTTACTCTAGAATCCCAAAGGTCCTAATCTACACTACCATTAGGCTGAACTGCCTCTGGCTCACACCAGCTGCCTGGCCCTTTGTGTTTAATTTGCTGTAGGCCTCAGGGCCTCTAAAAAAACCCAAAGAAATACACTAGGAAGCCACTGTACCTAATTAGAAAAAAAGATACTGAAGATAATGATATTTTACATAAATGGTATACATATATATGTTCTTAGTTCAGGCAAGAACCTCTGAGTATATTTTCCTCATTACCATGCAACTCACATTAACCAGGTTTCCACAGATAATAGCCAACGCTTATTTTGTTCTTTTGTGTTAAAAGCACTTACAGATGAACTCTCAGTGAAGTCTCTCAGTTCTTTAAAGGGTTTGGAATTTCTTTTTAAGTAGCCTGGGTGAAATTATGCTCTCTATTCTAGATGTGCAATGCCATTTAAGTGATAAGAATAAGGACTGCACTCTAAATCTCTGTTTGACGGATGTGTAATTGGAAATAGAGACTGTGTGGTTACAAAATATGCTTCACTAGACTGACTCTTAATCCACTTTTAAAAATACAATCCATAATGTGTTGCTGTGTTAAGCTCAACCCCAAGTCAGAAACATTCATGTATATATGACCCTGTCTCTGGACAACAGTAAGCAGTTAACAAAGGCAGACAGGGTAGATGTCAGGTCTGCTTATTATCAACCATAGAAATAGCTAACATGAGAGAAAGAAAAAAAATCCCAAACAAACAAACCAACAGCCTTAAAATTAGAGGAGAAAAAGTTCAAATAATCAAAATATGAAGTATATAATATGGCTTTCACTTTAGTAATATTCCTGGTTTTCCTTTAGCTTTAGGTAACAAGATACCTACACTCTGCACCAGTTCCTCTGACAGTCTGTTCAGTTGGTATTAATCATGGCTATAAACATGTATTTTAGATGTTTTGGAGATGTTTCTTCTGAAGAAAGGTAAAGAAGCCAATTGAAATTGATAGATCTGTAGCTGCTAGGGTCTAATCCTGTTTTATCTGAAGAAGAATTTAGAGAAGCCATGGAAAAGGGGAGAGCAAAACTCAGAAAAGAACAGCAAAAGCACAAACACATTGTTTGGCTTAATGCCCTCTCTTACATATAATCTGAGGAAAACATGTCCATCATTGTATCAGCTACAGCAAGATCTGGCAGACCTGTACCAGCATCAGAGTCGGTGCCAACCAGCACTCCCTTAATTGGAGATGTGAAAAAACATAGCAAAATTAGTCTTGTCTGCTGAGCCAGGTTCTTGTTAAAAACAAGAGAAGTTAATACGTGAAAGACAAGAGGAAATAAAAGAAGACAGGGAAGGAGAGGGTCATAGTAGGAATGCAAATCTCACATAGCACAGAGGGTCCCAAATTAGGTGAAGACAGTAGAACTGCATTTTCAGATCCCTTTTAATGGTCTGTTTTGGACTAGTCATGCCTCTTAATCAGGACAGTGAAATCCTATACTGTCAGAATGGATCTTGTAGTCTCTGAAAATGCTGGGAGTAGTAATCCTGACTGTAAATCACCTTTCAATCATGCAGGTTTTTTGGCATCAGTGTCAAATCAATCTTCTCCCTGCTTTATTCGCCCAAAGAAAGTCATGAATAGAACAGCACATCCCCTCAATATTTTGTTCAGTAACCAAACCCAGTTTCTGGGTTATTAATACATTGATTTCTGATCTTGTATTTCCATTGATTACCAGACAAAGTCTCCACCAAGTCATTGGATTTTATAATGTTCTATCCATTACATTTTATCTTATTACCTCATTAGTATTATCTCATTTTTTTTCTGTATTTGATTTTTTAATTTTTTAAAATGATCTTATGTAACAGGTTGCATCAAAATTCTGCTTCTTTGGGCAGCTGGCAGTCTCTATATATCAATACTTGCTGTGTGCTCTACAAATCTTTGAAGTCTGGTAGCACTGACCCCAGAAAGAAGGCTGACGTGAGCCAACCCTGCACCCAGAGATGGCGGGAACTTCATGGGGATCCTACTCAGCCATGTGAGCACTTCCAGGTAGAGCTCGTGCACTTCATATTTGAACCATAAAGGGAAAATATCCACTTTAAAATTTGAATGCTAGCAAACTAAGCCACCTACCTGCTTGTAGAGTGTTGTTTAGCTATACCAACTTTAAAAAACCAACCAAACAAAAAATCCTTTACAAAAGGAAAATGCAGGAGAACCTAATGAAACATTAACTGTACAGGGAACAGTAAAATGGTTGTGAACAGACACTTTTTACTAATTCTTTTGTATTACACGCATCTTTGCAAGTTGACCAGGTTCTTTGAAAAGCTAATATTATACAAGATAGTACTGTACAGTGGATAATATTGTACAAGAAAAATAAAAAAATCGTAATTTAAAATAAGGACACAATGTCCTCCATGGTTTTTAGGCAGGGAACCCACCTTAAAGGATCTGACACTTCAACAATTCAGTAAAACTTTATTACAAAAAAGGCATTTTTACAAATCTGCTTTTACAATAGTCACCCATAACATCAATTATGTCATGTTCCAGGGATTAGATTTGTGTTTTATAGAAATCTTTATAACAATTTTCAGCTGTACCCTGTACAATTTCTACTGCAACAAAGCAAAATACTGGCATATTTTTACCTATTGATTCATTTTGAAAAGCAAATACATAGAACATTGGATAAAACTGGATGAGGACAATACAAGAGATGACTGTGCCTCTGTGTGGATGACTGAAAGACTGCTTTCATCACTATGGTTATAACTAATTTGTTATAATATTAGAAAAGTCTGACTCCTATTCATGTTAGTGACAGAACAATAACTGATTTCATTGGAAACAGCATCAGGCCCCATAAATTACTACTAAATTTCATCTAAATAATTAAGGATACTGAAAAATTCTGTAGTAACACTCAGGCAACTCTCACATGAAAGCTGCCCTGTTAAATGATAAAGTCTGTTTTGGAATGAGTGAAAAAGAAACAGGCACTGAAGGAATGTTTCAACTTTACTATTTGTGCTGTCTACAGAAAAGAGCTACCATTTCCTTCACCCTTCTGATATGTCTCCACTTCTAAAATTAGAATCTGAATTAGAATCACACAACACCTAGCAAGCTCATGCTATGAGACGCACTGCATAATTATATGAATAGAAAATATCCAACTCACGTTATCTTACATAAGGTTTGCAAATCACTGTTGAACTAGCTTTACCAGCAACATCCAAAAGGTTGCTACTAATACTTTTCTTACCACAAGAATAACGGCCTTAAGATAACTCATTAAAGTCTATAGTCCAAAAGAGAAACAGGGCTTCATTTGGTGTTCAAATTACTGGACCTTTAAATGTAATACCTCAAGCAGCTTCAAGAATAGACATCGCTGCTATTGTCTGAAGCTGCACATGTAGGGAACAATTCACTGTCCTTGGAATAAGCCAGTATAAGTAGGCTAGTATAACAAAAGACAACATGGGTACTTTATGAGTCAACATTCATATTCAACCAGCAAAATGGTTACAGGTCTGCTAAGCCTCTCTTCTGTACTCCTTCAGGCCATTAGAGCAAACTTGTCTAACGCACTATTTCATACTCCACATTAGAGAGAAATGAGTTCAGCCTTGGGATCAGCAAGAACCAGTGGTTGGTGGGATGCAAACCAAAATAGGATAGCAACCCTGTGCTCCTTTGCGCTCCAGAGAGATTGACAAAATCACTGTCTCCCTAGAACGTGACTGCAAAGAACCTGAAGGAAGCTTTCAAAGAAATGCAACATCTAGTATTTATCTCAATGGGAATTTAAAAAAATCACAATCTAAAACCCTATCAGAAATCTAGGACCAATTATAAAGGCAATATTAATATTTTTTACAGTAATTTGGAATTAGATTACAACCACAGGCAAAAACCTGGTCTTGTAGAAAATCTTGTTTAGATACAGTGAGATTTTCTCCAGTTTTCCTCATGTCTCGATGTTTTCTGTTTGTGAGATAGCTGTATAAACACCATCTTCCTGCTCTGTATAACTGAAGGTTACATGTGGTAGTCACAAGAACACAACAATTATTGCTGCCATTGCATATACTGATAAGCAATAACAGACTCTGCCGCTGTATCATATATTGGATGTTTAACAATCACTGCTCAAAAGAAATCCAATAAAACTGGTATGCAAAAGGTGGGGTTTCTGTCTTTTCTCAATTTTATTTTTTATATACAAATGACAATTGAAGACACAAGTGTAATTATTAGTATGATATTGCTGTTTCTTTTGAATGTCTTTTCTTATGTAGACTGGGCTTTAATAAAGCCCATGTGAAACCTGTACTTATGTCGTATAGGCAGTATTTGATTTTCAAAAGCAGGTACTCTGTTCCTCTAAGTTAAGAGCAAATTTCTATTATGTTGTATAGCACCTTCATCAGCTTAGTGGCACATACGCTTTTGCAAACCCACTTATGACATACTGATACCTGCTTTTCTTGCTATCAGTTGGAGCCCTTTGGATGTGATCTCCTTTGTTGGTCTCAAAGAGACAGTGGGACATGAGTTTGCTGACCATGCAAACACTAATTTGTCATTTCTACCTTCTGCATATCAGTTCTACACACAGCTCCTGGAGGATCTGTATTTGTATGTTCCCAACTGTAATGAATATGCAGACCTTTTACACTATAATAGTCTAGTTGTACCTGGGTGTCCTTTTAGAGCAAGAAAATTGCCCACTGTTGCTTGAATGACAGTCTACTTGCTTTTTGCAATGCAGAAGCAGTGCAGGACCACATTTTTTGTTTGTTTCGTTGTTTGTTTGGTTGGGGTTTTTTGCCAATGTGATATATAGAATATATTGACTCTCTCTGGATCTGCCTTAGCACTCTTGCCTGTCCCTTGCAGAGGCAGACATGGCAATCTGTATTTGCCCATCAGCCAACACTTATAGTACAGAATCACAACCTGTGACATGCACAACATTGCCCATATCTTTAATCACACTGCAAACTCATTTTATCGGTTTAAAAATTAAGGCAAGAGATTGGGAGGTGTAAAACAGGAAATTCTTGCTCCTGTAGACACTGATGGCACTTTCTAACACCCCAGAATAAACACACTGAGCACTGTTATGTTCTGAAATAATGACAGAACAAACGCAAAAGGACATTAGAATGAGCTTTCATTCCCAGAGACACTGCCATGTGAAGAAGTATCACAAGTTACTCTTGCAGGCAAAGATACCTTTCAGATCACAGATGCTTATCTGAAACATAGAACAGGCTGTGAGGACCAGCAGCAGTTCTGGTTATACAGGGGAGAGAACTCTCTTTCCATGCCTGGCAGTGACTGACCAGCTCCTGAAGGAAGCATAATTGTGGTGTGCTCCAACTTGTCCTTCTCAGGTCTCTTTGTGACTTCAACATCTCTTTCTGACTCTACAGGTTTCTTAACTGGTGTGCCCACAGTACACAATTAAATCATTGATAAATTCACATTTTCCATTCAGATACAGTTATAATGGTTGAATGAGTTAGGAATCATCACCTGAGCTGCAGTAACTTTACATACTTGCCCTTAAAGAGCAGAAACTCTCACCACTTTAATCTCCCCACAGGCACGCAGAGAGCTGCTGTGTGTAAACTGACTAGAGCTGATCTGCAAGTGGCTTGGTCTAGTCCAGTTGAGCTTAATTAAAATCAGAGTCACTTCACAAACCAGCTGTTAAAATATGTTGCCAGCAAGTTTTTCTTTCTGGAACTGATGCCCTCTTTCCTGTGAGATGCACTGTTAATGTTCAGCTTGGTGCAGGTTTTTTCTCTTGGAGTGCCTGAGCCTGTGTATGGCTGCTTAGCTGGCTGCCAATGATATGTTGAAGTGGGTTTTTTAGTGTTCAGCAGTCAAAATCCTCAATTCACTGTCTTCTAAAAGAGCAGACAGAGGAACAACAGTCTTTTCATGGACTTTATGCTGTTATTTGCAAACTAGTGAATCTGAATTTCTCTGATGCTGCTCTATCAAGATGACAGCTCTGCAAGACACAGCACATTTACTGTGTACACTCTAATTTCTTGCAGTTCCTGGAAGTTTTGTCAATGTACCACCTGCTGTTACAATGGTCAGTCTGTTTACCACAGTAAAGGCTCATAACTTTTATGGTTTCTCTGTGCTGTACTTTCTTTATAACTCTTAGCTCATTTGTTGCACAGATTATTCAATGGGTTTGCAATGCTAGAATCTTACCTAAAACTCCTTCTTAAAGTGGAAAATCTTTGCCTTTTTTTTTAATCAGTTGAATAGTCACTTTGAATTGCTTAATTTTGCATATAATGCACAAACAACAGTTCATAGGTCAGCAAGACTCCATGCACATTTTATAATAACTGCATCTCAGCAGAAGTCCACATAGATTTACAGTTGTTTTATCAGACATATCAGGCTTTATTTTCAGGCTTCAGACTTTGTAGCCTACAGATCTACAGATACTGTAATGTAGCCACAGTAGAGTGTGGTACAGTATCAACATACAGTTCCTGCCAGCACTGTATGGCTCACATCTACTGTTACAGATATTGCAAAGAATACACTAGATCTCTATTCTGGGTATAAAGTTACATTAGACATCAGCCATCCGATAAAATGCCTAACTTGTCCCCAAAAGAAGGGCTGGCTTCACTATACAAATTTTCTGTATCACTGAAGAAGCCATACCACAACCTAATGCTCACAAGCTATTCTGGTATTGATAATTTATGCTGGGTTTGGCTGGAATGGAGCTGTTCTTTTAATATTTGCTTGCATGGGGCTATGGTTTGGATCCATGCTGGAACAGTGTTGATTATGCTGGGATGTGTTCTCTATTGCTGAGCAGTGCCTACATAGTAAAGGTCTTTTCTGCTCCTCACTCCACCCCACCAGCGAGAAGGCTGGGGATGCACAAGAAGTTGGTAGGGGACACAGCCAGGACAGCTGATCCCACCTGACCAGAGGATATTCCATATCATACGGCGTCATGCTTGGCATGCAAAGCTAGGGGGAGAAGAAGGAAGGTGGGGATGTTCAATGCAGTGGCATCTGTCTTCCCAAGTAACTGTTATGCATGATGGAGCCCTGCTTTCCTCAAGGTGGCTAAGCATCTGCTTGTTGATGGGCAGTATTGAACGAATTCCTTGTTTTGCTTTGCTTGCGTGCGCGGCTTTTGCTTTCCTTATTAAACTGCCTTTATCTCAGCTCACAAGTTTTATTCTTCTGATCCTCTTTCCCCATCCCACTCCGGGGAGTGAGTGGCTCTTTGGTGTGGTGTTGCCAGCTGGGATTAAACCCAATATTTTCCAAAAATGGAGAGAATTACCTTTACTTCTGAATTTTCACACTGTTATGCCTCAAAAAACATCTTTCTGAAGAGCTATATCCCACATGGGAACCACATTCCTAGCAAAAGTGCTCACTTGATAACATTTTGAGAGAACTGGGAGGAGGTCAAAAAGCCAGCTAATTACATCATCAGCTGTGTAAAGGGCTATATATAAATTCTCCATAATAAATGCAAAACATTCTAGTAATCTTTTAAAATCAGAATTGTGATGAGCATTTTTAATAAAATATCAACAGCCAAGCAGCATTTTTGGTAAGCTGAACTGTTTAGAATTACAGATTATTTTCTGTTGCTGATGTGTAGAATGAGAAGAAAAGAAACTCTAGTCTCTACATTTTCCAAGTGACGTGGTAGGTTTTAGTCACTCAAGGTTTTAACCAGTAGCTCAGTTTTACAAAATTAAATTCTATATAGTAACAGGGTTTCTCTGCGTGCTGCTTAAAGTATTTTGAAACTATTCCACCTAGGTTTATATATCAGTTTTATTTACAGCCAAGTTTCACTTGCCTCTTCAAATTACTTTTCCCCAGCAGTTTATTTCTGTGCATTTAATAACAAGTTCAGAAGTTCTGGGGTTTTTTGAGGACGTGTAGGTACAGGCCATCCTTAAGGATTTCTGCGTTGTTGCCCTGTATTAATTAAATCAAACACTTCAAAGAAGTCAGGAATACTTTGATATGAAATCACACACGTTTGCTGAGTTTGCCTTTGGAGCTGCAAAACTTTCACACTGTTGCCAGCGGATGGGTTTCCCAGTGACTGTACTCCTTGAGTTCTGACTGAAACATAAAGACAATAGCAATAACTAGTAATTTTACAAGGCTGAAGTCTAAACCAGCTGACAAGAGTAATGCAATGCCACTACAGTGTCTCTTGGATGAATCAGCAAAATCCACATAAGCATCTATAGGGGACGTTTCATGAGTGAGAAGGCGGCACTCGGTGCCCATAGGTGCTGTCAGAGCAGTGGATTCCCTGTCCAATGAGGTGGAATGCTCCGCGGGCACATGGTTTACGCTGCTCAAAATAACTTGGGACCTGCAAACTGACAAATGCTATTGCTCCGGTGGTGACAGGTTGTCCAGCTTCTTACAGCCATCCTCATAATAACGAAGGTTAACTTCCTTCACTCTATGGACTTGTAGCTGCTTGTGCTCCTGAGGACTCGAAGAACTCCCTCACTTCCTTACCTTTAATCTCACACTTCTGGATAATTGTCATCGCTACTAACTGCCAGAGTTGGGCAGCAACATCTGGAGAAATTGAAAAAGGTAATCCCTCAAGTTTAGATCGGTCTACATTTTGATTTTGCAGTGCAGGTGCAGAAAGTTTGATGAGCATGTATATTTGAATGCTAATTATTGCTGTTAAGACATAGAGAAAAATGCTTTTTATACTGACTGGCTTAAATTATGCTGAGGCATATGGATTGCGGTGAAAGAGAAACAATATTCTGCAGCATTTAAAGGGCTTGAATAGCACTGGTGGGGTTCTCAAATCTCTTGGAGCCAGTCTGACTCCTCCAAAGAGTCAACAGAAGATTGTAATGACCTGAAAAGTTCCATGTATTCTGCTTCCTGCTTATTTTTCTTCCACGTTCTGAAACATTTACATTCTGGTATTCAGCCTTAAACCAAGATGCCATAATTTGGATTTCCTTCTTAAGCAAAATCAAACCTAATTTAACGTGGCTCCATAGTTAAATACTTTCTATTTATTTATTTATTTATTTTGTCGCGTAAAATGACCCCACTAGCTATATTTAGTGCTGGGAGATCTGTTCTCTGGATTAATGAACACAACAGCTGCAGAAACAGTCCTGCTAGAAGGGCACAGCTCTCACCCTTGAGCTCTCACTATCTCCCTTGCTCTCTTTCTCTCTCTCAGAAAAGTATTTGACTGTCAGTAGCAAATGTTTGGCCCAATATATTGCAACATGAAGCAGTAATCAGAAGCCGGTCTTAAGTTTTACAAAATAATATGTCAACAATTGACAAGAGAACACAGAACCTCTTGAGTTTAAGTCAATAATACATTATACAAATAACGCTAAAGACACTGATTACTTTTCAGTAGTTTTGGTTTGCTCATGAAAATTACATTTGTGAAGAGTGGAAACAAAATCAGCAAATGTTAATGGAACAATTTAATAAACTTCAACTCTGCTCTTCTCCCTCTCTAACACCTCCTGAAGGTTCCTAAGGTCAGGATATTTCTTTCTTTTTGTTTTTCTTTTTCTTTCAGAAATGGCTAACAAAATTAAACAGCAATAGGAAGTGGTTTAGTTCCTATAGCTGAGCAGAATGATATTTACATATCAGAAATTATTTATAGTCAACTCAGGAGTTAGGTTTTGTATCTAACAGGCTACCAAAGACAAAGGAGAACTGTGTGTTCTCTGCTGGTTCACTATTCCTATGCATTCTTTAGAGGTTTTACAGTAGGTCTTGCTGTGGTACTGAAGGAATGTATCTTATCAACAGCTGCTAAGAATTAGCAGTCTAGGTATATTTGCACATAAATATAACATTAAGATGATTTGTTAAATATCATAACAGCAATAAGACAATGCAATGCAAATTGTAATCTAAATCACTGAGGAAAAAAACCAAAAAAAACCCAGAACAAAACCATAAACCAGTTTACTTTTTTGTTTAAAACTTAACTGGTTTAGTACTTGTTTTCATAAACAGTAATATTCTATCAGGATGAGAAAATGAACTTTGCCTAACGCAATTCTCATCTAAACATTGTAGTTTGAAAATATGAATTAAATATGAATGCTTTTGTGTTACAGTGTTCTTAAGGAAGACTGATGAAAAGGCATAAAAAAGCCAGAAGAGTGGACAAAAAGACACAAATACAGGAAAGCTTGAAAAAAGAAAGGCACAACTGAAAAACCTTGGGGGAAGAAATGCAAGCCAGATTTCTTTTGTGTCTAATTTAAGGCTTGACTTCCCTTTTTCACTAGGAACGAGTATTTGTATGAAAAATGAATCTCATTTTAAAAAAAAAAAAAAAAGACAAACAGCCCATAGATTTGAAATTAACAGACAAAAAGATGTGCAAATGGCATGTTGTTTGCATACCCCTGCTTTTCAGGGCTTTTCTTTGTCTGGTTTGTGCTTCTTCAGTCTAGCTACACAAGCAGTCAGTTGTCCAGTCTTCAGATAAATGTGTATGACTGCCTTAACATTGGTGCCACTTCCATGAACAGGTAGAATAGAGACTGGCTCACCATTTTAAATTGTGCAAATTCTCATTACAGTATGTTATGCACTAATTTGTAAGTCTAGATTGAGCCCATGCAATACATAAATCACTTTTTAACACTGAGAAGTAAGCTGTAGCTTCAGTCTCAAACTAAAACTTCACAGCAGTTCTCAACTGCATGTATTTGTGGATTTCTGCACTGCTCACACATACTGCTAGCAGGAATAATAGAAATTACCTAGTTTAAATCATTTGGGTCACAGTCCATGAAAGGCTTACAGAGTCCTGTCCCTGTGTTTGGAGCAGGATTAATGAATATTATTGCCTGTTAGTTATGTTTTCCATTGAGGACTTTTGTATGTACATTCAGTACCAAATTGTGGACCTCTGCTGTATCTTTATGGGCCTTTTATTAAACTCTTCCTCATATGGGAAATCCTTGAAGGAAACTGGACTACATACATTATTTGAATCATTAAAACTTATCCTAAATAACCAGCAATTGAAGTACTACAGTCAGAGCTTGTTCTGACATCTGAGGCCTGGCCTTCACAGGAGAGGAGGATGGAGAAGCATCCCAGGCAGGCCTCTAAGGCAGCCGTTGCCTGTTTTCTTTTTTGATCTTCTAACTTAAAACCAGCTTAAATTTATTTCAGTTTCAGTTTGACTTCATATGGATTTTCTTCAAGATACTGTTTACCTTGCAGTTCAAAGAGATTCACTGAGGAGGCAAGGAGAATTTGAGACATGGGTAAGAAAAGGTCTCAGTTCTCATTTTGAGAACTACTAAGGGACAATATTAATTACAAAAACAACATTTTGTGATCAGAGTAAAAAGAAAGAAGGTCTTTTCACTCTATGATAGTACAAAGGAAATGCTGAAAAAGTTAAAGAGCTTTGAACGTGCTTTTTCCTCAAAGAACAGTTGAATATTTGATGCTGCTTAAGGTGCCTACTACTGTAACACTCAGGTCATACGCCAGGGCATACCTCCAATTGCACAGAGGCCACTTCCAGTGTATTCTGCAGAATGACTTGGAGAGAGAATAACCCATCCCATTTCTGAGGTGCTGAATATTTTTTTCCTTTTGTGGGCTGTGTGATAATGCTGAGACATGAGGGTCAAAATACAGTGGTAATGAAAAACACATTTCACCTTTAACATTTCTAGCACCAGGAGGACAAATATCCCTGCGTGCTTGCAAAATAGGTGCTCCTAAGACTCCTTAAAGTTTCTGAAAGCAAAATAGGTGCTTTGAGGCTATAACATTTGTACTCTTTGACTCACATTCAAATGCCTGTGGGTAAAATGGAGAACCTCTCCAGGCAAGAGGAAAAGAGCTGTATTAGAGGAGACTAACGTAACTACAAAATGAAGTCTAGACAGATCCTCTGCTATAGAAATCTAGACTCTTAAATACTACAGCTTCAAATCAGTTGCTTGTGGTTTATCTACCTAATGTGCATACAATATCCACATGTTAAATTGTATCTCAGTAATTTTTTTTCACTTTAGCATACTATCTTAAACTAAATATACATTATACATAACTGTATATAGATAATTCTGTATTCCCTTCCTAATGAAAATCCAGATAGCCGTTTCAGTTTAAAAGGAATTTAGAAGTAGTTTTACCAGCTAAGGCCCTAATTCACTATCACAAGTATTCAAGAGATGAGTTTTTGTTCACCTCCCAAGCCATTAACAATTTATTAAAAATAATAAAATCTTCCCAAAATTTTAAATACTGGTTGTTCTATATTTACCCTTTTTCTCCTTCTTCCTTCCCTTTTCCTTCCCTTTCTTCCCTTCCTTTCTCTTTTTCCCCTTCTTTTTAGAAGGTAACTTTCTTTTATAGGTAACACTTTTCAAGGTTTAAAATTCAAGTTTGTAGAGGAAAACTGTGCATTTTATCTGAAAACTGCTTAAAAAAATACCTTTGTGGCATTTATAAACAGATGGGGTGCAAGGTGAGAGTTACTAATTCTGTTCACAGCTGCAAGTAAACCCTAGGCAGTTTAAGTGAAGTTGCTCCAGTCTATCCTACAATGTATGTAAGGGCAGAAGCTGGGCTGTCAGAGGTTTTATTTACAGAAGAGGGCCCAATTCTACTTACTTTTCTAAGCAGAAGCAGTAGTAGCCACACATCAATTATAACAGCAATCAAAAAATCCCCTTAACAGCAGTCATTTACATTAAAGCAAAGAGCAGCAGTATGTGAAAACACTTAAAACAGCACCACCAGTCTTTTCACTATTTACAGAATTATGTAGGTGAGCAAGAAACAGCTACCATCCTCTTTTAGACTTACATGAAGCGAAAGTTTTAAGGTCTAGAATTTATAAAATGGATTAGAGAGGAAAGAAAATGCAACATATACTTAGAACATTAAATAGATTATATTCAAAAATATACATAAAGAAGTAGGATGTCTCCTAAACATGGACATAACATTTAGCCTTCTTGTTCTTAGAAGGATTTTGTTTCCATCAGGAGTTGTTACACTCCTGGGCTTGGAGGCTCCCTGTTTTTCATTATTTAATTACATTACTTGGAAATAGAAGTTTATTTATCTGACATTTTTTATTCATTACAAGGAATGGAATTCAAAACTACTAATGTGTCTAAAAAAGAAAAGTAAACCATCTTTTTGTACATAACTTTCTAAACAAAATTATTAAAAAATATCTGACTCATGCTCCCAAACACACACAAGACCACTAACCTTAGTCCTCTGCTCCAGCTTAACCTTTCCCATGCCTGGAGTCTCAAAGTCTTGTCTTGCAGAAGCTACAGCTTGTCAATAGGCAGTGACAGAAATGGTGACAATGGCAACTGCTAAATGAGAATTCCTGCAAGCACATAATAATGTGATTGTGATCACTAGATGTCTGCAAGACAGATCACTTGTGTCATCTCTTAGCTTTTCATAGCTGCAATCGCACAGCTGAAACACCTGTGTAACTGTTAGTGTTCAACAGCGTATGCATAAAAGCAATTTATGTGCAGTTAAATTAATTGGGAAAGGATATATGCTCTAATATTTGCTAAACTTTCCAGTTTCCAAACAGAGGTGCTGGGCACACAGGTCTGGAGCCTTGCTGTGTAACAGGCACAGAGGTGCCACTGTGCAAAGCAGCAGCTGTTTGCTAGTTGTTCTGATCCTGGGGTTTCATTCAAAAGCAGTCTCAAAGGCTACAAAGTAGCTTGAAAATCTAGACAGGAACATGTACTGACTAAATTGCTGATTTTTAACTACAACTGAAGGCCAATGATGTTCAAGTGCCTTTTTGCATTAAATCAGCTAGTTGCGGATAACCTCTTTATTATAATACCGAGAAGGGTGTTTGAAAAAAAAACATCTTTGGGGCATCAAGCATTCGAAGCTGTCTCTCACCAAATAAGACAGAGGATCTGCACTCAGATATATCAAGAATTCAGCTTTGCTGAGATTTCACTACTGTTTTCTTAGGAAAAGGTCAGAATCTTTCGGTATGACTCAGCAATGAGTCTAACAAACCTCAAACAAGAGGAAATGAAGGGGTTTGGTGTCACACAGCGCAAGCTTTCTGTGGCGTGACTTTCCTCACTTCCACGTATGGATTTTTCAGGTCAAGCCACTGCCAGAACAATCTATGGAAACTAATTCTACCTTTGAGAATATTTTCTCCTAAATGTCACTTTGTTAATAAGAGAATATGGTCATAAATATAGGCTCTCGGAAAGTCAGAAAGCTTTGTGCAATTACTTGGCTAGTAGAAACTGAATTAGTAAACTAAAGAAGTTCATGCAGCCAGTTTTGTTCATGACACCCTCTGATGCCTCTCAAGATAACAGGTGCCCAAGGGCACTGCTGTTAGTGTCCCAGGAAAGCAAAAAAATGGACTTGTTTGGTGCTGTAGGTAATGAACCAGTCAAGAGTAATGAACTGCTGATGGCTGGAGTCAGTCATCACAGTTTCAATCCTAAATAACACCAGTTTAGAGTTATTATTCATAACTAGCATTGCAATTCCTCCCCTTGATGGTTTACTTTTCTTTTTTAGACACGTTAGTAGTTTTGAATTCCATTCCTTGTAATGAATAAAAAATGTCAGATAAATAAACTTCTATTTCCAAGTAATGTAATTAAATAATGAAAAACAGGGAGCCTCCAAGCCCAGGAGTGTAACAACTCCTGATGGAAACAAAATCCTTCTAAGAACAAGAAGGCTAAATGTTATGTCCATGTTTAGGAGACATCCTACTTCTTTATGTATATTTTTGAATATAATCTATTTAGTGTTCTAAGTATATGTTGCATTTTCTTCCATCTCTAATCCATTTTATAAATTCATTATGAGAGACTTTCCAGTCTGCAAAATTATTGGTGCTTTCATTAACACCACAGATTGCTGTCTACTGTGGTTTTACTAGAGCTTGTCCTTACTGCTTACTCAACAGAGTTACATGCAGTTATCTGTACTTATTTGCTCAACAGAAATATCTGCACTACTGGATGTGTTTTGCTACCTCCATGATATAGCAGTGGTGTGCCACGCACTGCCACTCAGTGCCAGCGTTCTGTGCCACTGCACACTGTGGGACTGTGGGATGTGCCTTCTGTTCCAAAGTCCCAGTCAGCAAAAATTAAGGGGAAAGCCCAAGGCATGTGAAGGCCAACTCCACATCTCACTTTAAACAATCCAGAAAGGAAAAGAGAAAGACTGGATTTAAGATCAGATCTTAATTTTGGAGCTTAGATTCCAATTTTGGCTATAGAAAGGCTAAATTATTATTAATTACCAAAACCTGTAATAGCGTAACTCTTCCTCTGATAATGTCTTTTCACTCACTAGAAAGATGGTTTAATAGATATTTTAGAAAATGTATTGAATTCAGCCTTATTACTATGTAGCCCAGAGACCCTGTCAGGCTGAATGGTTGGTCTCATTTGAATAAGAGCTGTTGTCCCCTGACTGTGTACCCAATGCTTCCTTCAATCATCAGCCCTCTGTAGCCCTTGGAGAGTATAAATCCTTGTAATAAAAAAACCCAAAAAACCAAAAAACTGGACATCTCTCAAGGCATAAGCAAGGCAGAGTTAATAATTGTAAGTGGATTATGTGGTAGCCTTACAGCAACATTTGCTAAAACTCAACATTTTACATTTAATTAGAAATATCACATAATTCAAGATGTCTCAAAACTTCAGTAGCCACACACTGCCTCAAAGTGCTACTTTTGACTAGTACCCAACTTCTTCCTTACTAAATATAGAACTAAAAGTTATCTTCTACACAAGCTGAAAATAGAGAAGAGTTAGATATCATATCCTGACCCCGGGTGAGCTCTAAAGAAAAGTGATGTCTCTCTAAGGATTAAGAATTTGGCATCATAATCATTCTCATCAATATCTTGCTTCTTAACACAAGCACTCTGCTCTTTTCTACCTCTTCTGCCTCAATGGGCACCAGGAAGGAAGGAAGTTGTTCCAGCTCCTTTGCTGGGGAACTGATTGTTTTCTCCTATTCACAGCTCTGTCTCTGCCCAGAGGTAACTCTGGCAGTTACCTCTGAGGGGTAACTGCCAGAGCTGGGCCAATGATTAGTACATTTGTGTCCCATATGTTCACTCAGGACTGTGACAGACAAGTGGGTTATGGTCGTTCATCTATGGTTGTGCTGTCTGGCTTGGGCATGTGAATGGAAGATTTTTACATCTTTATAAAACTGCATTAAAGCTAGCCAAAGTGAACCATCAGTACAAGGAAGTTTTGATTTGACTAATTTCCTCTATATTTTTTTATTTTCACCAGGTATAGGCACCCCTTGTTTTGTTATGTTGCAGTAGTATGCTGCAGTAATATGCATGTAATTTTCCTCCTCTTGCTATCACAGTGGCTTCTTCACTATACTTTTTTGCAAAATAGAATGATAAAAATATTTTGCCAATCTAAACATATCTTCTTTGAAAACATCTCCTCATATTGCAGTAATATTCCCCAAGGGAATTAGCAGAAATTATTTCTCTCATTAGCAGAAATTATTTCTTCCATGTTTTGATGCTTTGTTCAAAAGATGAATAGAAGATATGCAACACCCAGAACCTAAGTCTCAAATAAACATACTGAACAAACAGCTGCTTTACTATGTTTATCTGCAGAAAAGCTGCTCTGTGATTAACAACCTCTGTTGAAATATAGCAAAATATCTGTACAACAAAGGAAAAGGAAACCCTGAATAGTCACAGTCAAATGATATTCATATACTTTCTCAATAAAATTATTGCAGGAGTTCTTTCACTTCACTTGACTTTAGCAGGTTTTGATCACACAGTATTATTTCCCTACCTGATTTTCCTCCTTGGATGGTCCAGTGTTCTCTAAAGACCTGCACTGTCTTTTTTCAGCTCTGATGACCTTTACAGACATTGAGATTAAAAGATGTGCCATCCTGAAATGTTTCAGAAAAAGTGGCCAAGAAATGTAGCAAGCTAAGTTTTGCAAACCTGCAAAACACCTACTTCTCTAACCACGTAAAATAGAACCTTCCACTGTAGCATCTAAAGCTACACAAAGATACATACAGCTGGATGTTATAATTTAGCCAAAGACACATGTAGAGAGGTTAGCATGGAGCTGCATCCCTCCAGAGATAATTCTGAGAGACTGCACTTTCTGTAACATCCCACTAAAAGCATACACTGCTCTTTTTTTGCAAGCTGGCTGCACACTGCAGAGAGAAGAGCTGGCTATCTATGGCTCTGCTTTTTCCCTGCTGTTTTTGAGTAGGTACAAGGTGGCACATGGGGAGGAGTTCTAGCAAACTTGCCCTACGTTACAGCTATATTCTGGGTCTACAGTTTATTCATGTGTGAGGTTTGTATTCCAGTCTGTAAACTCCTCATGTTAGAATGTATTTAAACTCTTCAGAGTTGAAGCTGTACCTTTACCTGTGACCTTTACAGCACATAGTACGCTATCAGCACATAAGATAATACAACCCCTTAAACATGTTCAGTTTCAGTAAGGTTGCACAGCTGTTTAAGAAGTAAAAGCTGAGCAAGCAGAAGTAGTATCCACAAAGTGGGAACTTTAAGCCACATGGAGACCTCTTTGTTCTCTTAAGAGGTTAAATTACACACTCTATCTAGTCATGAAACAGCTTACAACATTATCTCATGTGGGCTTCCCAAATCAATGTTCTCTTATGTGGCACAGCTTCACTGAAACACTGTGCCAGATAATTTAATGCCAAGTATTCAGCTGATGGGGTGCTTAGAAGCATACAATTTATATGGTATTCTATTTGTCATTTTTTTGTAGATGTACAAACTCACCAATATTTTGGTTGGGTGCCTTCGTTGTCTTGCTGATTTTGCTCATTTTATATTACCAAAATAAAACAAAATCAAGAAATCGAAAATGCCAAGTATTTACATAAGAAAAAGAATTTTGATATAACAAATTGTGCCTCAGGCATAAGGGTTGAGGTCTCAAAATGCACATCATAATATGATAGCTTTATGTTCATTCATTGAAGAAGAATATAAATGGTTTAAACTGAAGCTTTCCTTTCTGCAAATAATGAAGGACTGTCACATTCCAGGAAGAAATACTGCAGCAATACAAGATATTGCCACCTCATTTGCTTTTTACCAGCCCTTTTCCAGGGACAACTATCCCACTATCAGAGAAGAAAGCTTTTCACAGCAGAAACACCTATTTTACTTGTCTTCTTTTTTTTGGCAGCTTCAGCTGTTACACAAGGCTATAAATGGAAATGGCTGAGGCAAGGGAATGCATGGTCCCTTCTCTTGATGCCACAACAGGAACAGAACCTTCTGCAGTGCAACAAATCAGCCACCTTGGGTTAGAAATATTTGAAACCATCACAGCAAGACTTGCCAGGCCATAAATGAAGTAGGAGAGAGATACTGTGGACTACATATTTTGAGAGACAGATCCAGTAAATAGTGATGCACTTATTTCAGTATCTGTGAGGAACTGGTGCTCTGAAAGGTTGTGAAGAGTATTTGTGTTATGTCTTCCTATTTAAGCTGAATTAAGATGAGTGTGTTAATACGATGTCAGAATCCCTCTATTATGTAAATAAAAGGGAGAATATTATGCAGAAGTACTTACTGAAGTATCAGAAGGGATACTTTAGCTTTGCTTATCGGTCACGCAGGTTAAGTATGGGCTTTCTGATACTGTCTTCTCTTGCGGTACATTTTTTCAGAACCAGGATGACCTAACATAATGATATTTAAAGGCCTGTAGTATAAATGATGCTCATATTATAGAGAAGTACGTCAAGTAGTGACATAATTCTCTATTTACTTTGAATAGATCATTAGAAATCATGTTCCATTTAAGAAGGTATGGAACATTTAGCACCATTATTGCTTCCTATAATGCAATATCTTCAAGAATTTTAAATGAAAAATTGTCATTATAGAATGTTTTTGTTCTTCTCTCCCCTTCTTCCTTTTCTCATCTCCCACATGATTTTGAGGGTTCATTTACTTACTACTTCAGTGTCTTTCAAGCTAAATTTACTTAATTTAAAAGCACCGTTATTCTCTTACAACTTTCACTCCTTGAAATACCCAGCATTTAGTCTATCTGGTGAGACTGTTTCTTAGAGCTAAGGAACTCATGTCAGCAATGATAAAGATTTGACATTGAAACTTAGTTAATAGCTCCTTAGTTGAAGTTTTGGCTGGAACATAGCATAAACTACTGCACCCACAGCTGCTTTAGCTGTGTAAGGCTACCAACAGTAGAAAGTGATAAAAGAGTAATTTTACTGCTTAAAGGCAATAGTATCTGTCAGTATACAGAAGCAGGCCTTTAAAACAAGGCCATACTTACAAGTTAATATTCAGCACACAGATGCACTTTGAAAATGCTGTGTTCTGCTTTTCAGAAACCTATAATTGTCTGCAATCAAAAAGTTTGTTATTGATAAGGT
Organism: Nestor notabilis; assembly: GCF_000696875.1. Classification (NCBI taxonomy): domain Eukaryota; kingdom Metazoa; phylum Chordata; class Aves; order Psittaciformes; family Psittacidae; genus Nestor; species Nestor notabilis. Next base: position 30,560 of record NW_009914263.1, read on the forward strand.
GTGGTCCTATTTGTCCTTTTTGTTGGCAGCATGCAAGACGACAGTTTAGAATCCTCAACTTCAATAACTCAGCTTCTGAGAGAAAGTTACTTAGCTGAAACTAAACATCAAGGGAAGAGTGAAAGAAGCAGATCAGAAACAGCTCCTCACAACTTCCACTATGGCAACGCTTCCGGTGATCTAGATGAGGTAGCTGCCCAAGATGACCTTCCAGATCTCTCTGCCTTTTTGAGCCAAGAAGAACTAAATGAAAGTGTAAACCTTGCAAGACAAGCTATTGATCAGAATCCACTGGAAACTAAGCAGGATGAGCTTCAGGCACATTCACAGCATCCCCCAGATCTGCTGAAAAACACAGGAAAACACAAACAAATGGCCCATTCTCCAACTTTGAAAACAGCAGACAATGGCCTGCACTCAAACTTTTGTGAGGACCATGTCAGAAATACAAAGGGCTCCAAGGGGAGCTCTCAAGATCTAAAGCACCACCTCCCTTCTGAATCGGAATCAAAAAAGGAATTCCTAAACAAGGCCGCAGATTTTATTCAGGAGCTCTCATCACTTTTCAAAGCTCACAACTCTGAAAGAATAAGACCCCGAACATGCAAAAACTACAGGAGTAAGAAAGGTAGCTCTAGCCTATCTAGCACATCCGTAAACAGAGAAAGGCTTTCCATTCCAGTACCTCAAGACTTGGAAAACAAAACAGAGAAAACACTTGAAGAAATAGATGATCAACAGGAGGCAAACTGGGAATCCATCAGTCAATTAACAAACGCAGAGCTCAAACCAGAGTCAGAATCTACATCTGTATATTCCGATGAGCCTATTGGACAACCACCACACTTTACTCAAAAATTGAAGAGCAGGGAAGTTCCTGAAGGAACCAAAGTGCAATTGGACTGCATTGTGGTAGGGATCCCAGCACCTGAAGTCAGGTAAACATACTCTGCACTTGTCATTTTGTATTTCTCTAACCGTAGGTGTATGCCTTACTTTTTCCAGGTATTTTGATGCATACGTTTCAGTATTCTGTAGCAGAAGTTTAATGATCTTGGTTGTTAAAACTGATTAAGAAAACAAATTGCTTTCTTTAAATCATACAGAAGGTTGCTTATATTTTAAGACAACATATTTGGGGACACATTACTTTTTTTGAATTTTAAAGAAGTGTTTTTAAATACTGTACTTCCATAAGTAAAACAAAGTGCTAACTCCTTAGTGAAAGATGTTAGTTATCTTTCTGGAAATCAAGATTGATTGTGTTAAACTGGCTAAAAATGCGAATGGCCATGATACTGTCAGACATCAGCATGAGGTGGTTGAGATGAGTGAACACAGGATCGCATAAACCAAAAAATGCATGCATTATCAGAGAGGAAAGGAGTTAATTTAAGATATTATATAAATAACCAGGAGCAGGTCAGTTCTAATTCAGATTCTGACAATGATTCTGTTGTGACCTTAGAAAAAATTCTTGTTTTATCAAGTATAAGACACCATTATTAACTGATTCATGTTCTATGACTAGCCTGCTAATTCTGATACTTTAGTTTTCACCTATATCTATGAGGATTTTGGATGTTAAATAAGTAACATTTGCAAAGATTACCAGAGATTGCAAAGATATGAAATGTGAAAAAGCTACACTTTATTTATCAATGACATCAGTGGAATGAGAAACACATTACTGTACCTTGTAAGTTTTTCTTGAAAATTCTTAGATCTCACCAGCATTTCTAAATCTAAAATTGTTCATATAGAGCTCATTAGTCAAATTTACCTCCCATTTAAAGTGGTGGAATTATATTTCCTTTGCTAGGACTGTACCAATCCAATAGAAAGGAAAACTCTATTCATCTTTTAAAGACATACTATACATTCTTGCATCCTAATATCTGAAGTATCTTAGTCTAGATGGTTGCTGATCCTTTAATAGGCATTTAAGAAATCTGTGTTGCTCTTCTAAATATTGAGAAGAATTATTTGCATCTTCATCATCTAATTAAAAGACTCGGAGCTTCACAGATGGTCCACTTTTTCCAATTGTCAGCTTATTGTCTTCCTTATATACTTAGACAACGCTGAGTACAGCATTACTACCACTTCTACTGCAGTCAACACCTTTTATCATCTTTCTCAGTGCACTAATAGGCACAATCATCAACATCCAAAGATGGAAGCTCCAAAGATTTTTGTGGTAAAGAATCTTTGTCTTCCACTCCCTTGGATTTCTGGCACAACAGCTGCTAATTTTTCAGAAGGAAGAAGCTTTTACAATGCAGTATTAAGTACATAGGAACAAGGACCTACAAATGAATCCTCTTGTTATTGACAGCCTTGTCATGAAGACGAGAAGTTACCCAGTTCACAGGATCCCTGAACTGGGACTGCCAGACTATTTTGCCCCACTAGTGCCTTCAGTAGTAATATGTAGGTTCTCAGTCCCTAACAAGACCTTGACCCACAGTGCCATGCAGGGTATCTTGTCCATGACAGGAATGTAAATTTCCAGAGGACTAAATGATTTGTTTATAGAAGAGGAATCTGTTCTAAAGCTAGAGGAAATACTTTGTTTGGGAAGAATATGCTTTCTACTATGCATCATGTCTAAACTCACTGCTTCAATTAACAATTTTGAGGCATTCCTTTGGTGGAGCCTCTGCCATTATAATTGTTGTATTGTGTTCAGCCCTTAAATTCATAGAGAAATCTGATAAAAATAGAAAACAGAGCCAGAAATTTGGTGGGGGGGTGGGGGATGTTGACTAAAACCAGACAGGAAATATCATCATCCCTTAGATATTAGCAACACTCTCTGAAGACTTCTCTTGCTTATAAAGTCTTTGAGACCTATTTCTCCAGGCACATGTCTTGATAAATCTTTTTTATATTAAAAATGGCAGTAGGATCCCTCATCATTCATAGTTTATAACACAGAGAAAACCACTGAAATAATATTCTCTTATGAGAATATTACCTGTACACAACTCAATCTGACTTCGTGTTCAGAAAAGGTGAACACTGAATTGCTTGTTTATAGACATATACTACAGTGCACGGTGTTAATTTTATGTATTTCTCCAGCATGTCACAATGCCATCCTTATAACAGCACATCATGCCCATGCCATTGACACACACATAAAACTGACAAGGTGTTCATGCCATCGAATTTAGGCATTTAACAGCTATCTGAATTAGAAGCTGACACTATAAAGTCACTCAAGCTTTGCAAAGGCAGATCAGAGAACCTAGGAACAATGACTCATCCCATGGAGTATCTAGGGATGGCCAGGATGCCTATGCAACCAATTCAGGGACCGCTTCATTCCACAGAATTGGATGACAGGTATCTTTGTAACTTGAGTCTTCTTTTATCCCAACAAAACTGAAGGTTTTCAACTGAAATTTCATTTCAACATTTGATTTTGTTTATTTTAAATAATAAAATAAGCTACTTATGTGAATGACAGTCAGTATGGGAACTGTTACACTTTTATAGAATAAGTATCCATCAGACATTTTCAATGACAATACACTGCTGCCAGGCACAGTACTGTTCCAAACAGAAATGCAACCCTGGTTTACTGACTCATGCTTGTAGCCAGATCAGGGTCTCAGAGGAGCTAATACAGAAGCCCAGAACTTACATGCTCCAAGGCCACAGGTAGTGGGGACAGGGAGAAAGAAGCCCCTTAGGCTCAAAAAAATATTGGGCTCAGTTTTCAGTTTTACAATTTAAACTAACAAATAAAAGATAAATCACAAGGTGATAAGTTGTGATTTATACAGCACATACATAGTCCTTGTGTGTGTATGTATGTGCTGTATTAAGGAGAAAGCTGGGAATGTTAGCTGCTTGAACAGTTTCCTGATCATACTTGTTAACAACTTTTGTCCTGTTCATCCAAGATTCTTTCAACTCTGCCAATGAGTACGAGTAACACTAAGAAAGGGTGTAAAATAATTCACCTGCGTGAATGATAAATATTCATGTGCTTCCAGTGGCAAAGGCCTTTTTAGTCAGTGCTACAGCATAAGGAAACTAGAAAATGTAATGTGCTTTGGGGTATGTGTTCCATTAACTATGGAGACATGAGAATGCAGGGTTTTGTTTTTGTTTTTATTTTCACAAAGAATAGTGTGTGCCTTTGATCTGCTATGCAAAGTTTCAAAAATGAAGGAGGCGTCTTGTTGGCCACAGTTGTGGAACTGTGTCTGGAACTGGGCTCAGAATTAGCATATCTTGCTTTGAGGGTAACAGTTTTTCAAGGTTTGTGATGAGTTAGGTTCAGTATCTGTAGAGCTGGGCAAGGAGAGAAGAATTCTAATAGATAAGCAAGAGAGGTAAGAAAATCAGTAGTCTCAGAACAGGACTAACTGGCAAAGTGGCAACTGATGAAAGAAAGCTTAAGGCTGACCAACTTTAAGTCATGATTTCTTCTTCCTTCAACTTAGCTGAATGATCAAGCTCAATAAACAAGCATCCTTTGGACCCATGTGTGGTGATGCATGCTTGCCTGTGTCCTTTGACTTAAAATGGACTTCCTAACCACAGAAAAGAGTCAATCCCAAGTTACTTACAATACTCACATACACTCACAATGTAGAAGTGGTACTGTGGGAACCCAGAGTATTGTGAAACAAGACATGATTCAACAAGCTCTGTAATGTAGTTTCTCAGTCAACACTAGGAACAATCTGATGGTTAAACAAATGTAATGGGAATTAAAAGAGAGAAATTAGAGACAGGAGATTTAGAAAGAACCTGATCACAGGAATGGAAAGGACTGGAAATATGATGGACAGATACCATGTTTGAAAGCAAGACAGTACAAAAAATTGATGATGTAAAAATGGTGTAACTGTAATTCATGATGGATTAGGGTCAAAATATCATTGGCAATGATACAGCATTATAATCTACATGCTTGGTAGGTAACTGTCTGGTCTAAACAAGGGCTCACTGAGGGACAGCAAATTGGATGGTGGAACAAGATAAGAAACCAGGAACTGATTTTAAATATGAATATGGATATGGAAAGCTAAATCCTACTTGGCTGAATACAGACAGACCTGTACAATTGCTTAAGATAACTCAGTCTTAATGTAACACACTCACATGTTAGAGGACGCTTGTTAAGCCCACCTGTCTAGAAAGAAGTTTAAATTAAATGTTACCCATTTTTCAGTATCATTGGCTAAATACAGTGTCATATGACAATGATTGACACTGTAGCATATGGGCCTCTAGCTAACTCAAACCTTAGCTCACAATTAAAGAGCACTACTATGTTTATTGATTCATTACTTTGACTATACTGCAGATGAGAAATAAGCATTTAAGAGAAGTTTTTCTTCATATTTCCAAACCGTTAAAGGTTTTGATGACCTCTTTCTCATGCTTCCTTCTGCAGCTTTGTTTCTGTATGAGTAATGATAGGTGTGACATTCACTCCTCTCTGTGAGGAGAGCACTCCTTATTCCCTCAAGTTCAGAGGTGCCTACATTTTTCCAAACTGTTTGGCACATCACTCTTAGGTTAATTTTACTTATGAATCACATCGCATGGTTTGGCATACACAGCTATCCTGAAAGTGTCATGAGGATTTGAAGTTCTAAAAACAGGCTGTATGTCATAAGGTTTCCATGAAAACATTCTTTAACATAGGCATACAAAGCTTAAAAAGTGCATTTTAGTGCTGCATTGTTTAAGGAGACTGGAGCTGCAACTAATCACAGAATTTTAGAGACTCAGAAGACATGTAAGACTGATTAAGATTTTTTTTCCTGGCTGCCAAATGAAAACATTTATCTGGTTTAGTGCTCGAAGTCTAGAGAGCCAAACTTCTCTTACATGCAACTCCAGTCAAGTCAATGGATCAAGACCTAGGATGAATCTGGCACAGCAGATGACACTGCTTGTGCTTAATGTGAACCTGCCTTGTATGATGAAGCTATCATTACAATTCATGGCAGGAATGAAATGTCAGTGACAGAGAGCATTGCTACTTCAGTCATGCCACATATCTCAATGTCAGAACTCCCCTTGGAACTGACATTTCATTGCTAACACGTACAACGTTTGGATGGTAAGAATAAAATAAAATGTTAATAAGCAAAGATTGGCCATGCCAAAGATTTACATAAAGCTTAATTTCACAAAAGAGAATTGTTTTTCATTTATAAGCATTTCAAAGAGATAACATACATGGAGAATGTTCTTTTTCTCAGCTTAATCTCAAAATAACTTTATGATGAAAATAGTGACTAAAGAATGCACTGCGTAGAAGAACTAAACATTTGAAACAGAAGTTTATTCCTGAATTATTAAATCACTTATGTTGCAAATTTTGAACTAATCAAAGTAAAAAATAACAGCAAAGAAAAGAATTAACTCAATCCTGCTTCACTGCCTGAGTCTACTAAAGGAATATACTACTGACATACTACTAAAATAATTGGAATAAATAGCTTACATGGTGTTTTTAACTTAGCTTATAGGAAATTAGAATTGTGCCTCACATAGGTCTGCAATACAGACTTATCTTCACACAAAGACACACAAGGGTTAATTGGAAAAGATGATCAGTAGTAATACAAAGAGTTATTTCATCTTATTAGTGATTCTATCACAGCATTCTGTGTAATGTGTTTTGCTTTATGTGTCACTTGAGTGAGGAGCCTCATTTGAGTGAACACAAAAATAGAATATCACTGTACTATGTAAGTTAATGTTCTGAAAAGATGCTGCTGTAAATGAGATAAAATTCTAGAACATGGGTATTCTCTTGAATAGTTTTTTGTATCTGCTAAAGTTAACATGCTAAACCAAGGCTACATTGTAAGAAGAAGGCATGCGGTAGGTATATAAAAAGACATGAGTAAGTTCCATGACTCACCTCCCAAAGTACACAGTTGCCTATATGTATTACACACCTAAAAGCAACTTGTACATTCACATACCAAATTTGTGCTTGTAGTCATACAACTTCTCTCCTGAAAATGTGACCATTTTCAATTATCACCAGTTGCAAATCTTGAAGGCAACAAAAGAATAAACCATATTGTGCACAGAATAAAAAATAATTAAAAAAAAAAAAATCCCCTTTGGGACTACAGGAATCCTATGTCATTTCCTGGTCTGGAATTTAAAACTGGCACTAATCAATTTCAAAGGACATTTTCAGTCAGCCCTGTAATGCACATTTCCATACTTCTCCATTGGGACTCCTAAACATTTCCTCTACTTACTCATGGTAGAGTTGTTCCTTTATCCCAGGCACTAGATATTTCTGTCCTGGTTTCCAAAGACTCCACTACTAGCTATGGTATCTGTATCTACATGTTTATAAAGACAACACTGTACAGAAAAGTAAATGTGATATGCACTTCTGTGGAGCCAGTCAAAAAAGCTCCACTGTATCTTATTATTAGCGGGGGAAAATACTGAGTTTGGGCAAGTCATAGTGGGCAAAGTCTAAAACAGATGTCGTTCTTCCGTCTGAAGAGGTTGGTATTAGAGGATCTGAAAGGTTCCTGACTGGACTATGATGGAATATGAACACTATAGCTCAATCAGAAGCTGGAAGGATCATCATTTTTAAAGGAAATGTATTTTAAATGGAAGTGTAAAACAATTCTGTCAAAATAAATATGACATAAAAAGCAGGATTTGCAAGCTAAATGTTAATGAAGATTCATACAATCTACTAGAAAATAATGGTAACGGTACTGTGATAGTGAAATCCTTTAAAAAAAAGGTAGTTTGCAAATAATAATTTTAAGACCCCTGATTTCACGTTTTAAAAATTATTTTTAAGTGCTGCATCATACCTTCTAAAATAGATAGAGAATGGTAGATAGAAGATAAAGATACAAGATAAAGACACAAAGATAAAAAAGATAAAAAAGAATGGTTAGATGCTCTGGAGAAATATATAAATATACATACATATATATGCATAATTTGCTCCATTTTTATGCTCTTCCATAAATGTCTGCTTTTGGCCACTGTCACATCAGTATGCTGGGTTAGGTGGACTTGTAGTCTGAGCCAGAACACCTAGTAAGTTCTTATTTATCTTTTCACATGTGCTAGCTCACCTGGCATCCTAGTGTATGTGCTGTTATAATTCCCTTTTGTATGATGACAGCTATTTCTTAAATTTCCAAAGGTGTTGCATGTTGTATGGGTTTGGTTAATATCCAAAACACTGTTTATAGTTGCGTTGTGAAGCACCTTAAACAAATTCCATTGAGGTTTCAGAAGCAGCATGAATGGCTGCTGAAAGCTATCCTGAAGTATAGTCCTAGGCAGACTGTCCACTGACAAAGTACCTTTGACCATGTCGTTTTGCCCATCAGAGTTGTAGAAAACCTAGTAAATGTTAAACTTCAAAGGGACAGAGGAATACACTTGATGTTGAGGCTCACACTGAGTTCAAGCAAGCACCTGTGGCAATTTAAATGCATCTGTAGCTTCCTGACTGTCCAGTCTCTTCTTTTATGGTTATTAACATTTACCAAGAGTGATATATAAGAGAATTTGTATAGTTCAGTTACCTGAAATTCACTTATCCAGTGTCCTGGTGCAAACCCATTTTCATGAGACCAAGACTGGGGCAGCTGGGCCTGGGAACACATTTGAACCTGCCATCCTCACTTCAGAGTGAGAAACCTCTAGCAAAGAAGTCAGCATCAGGATTTTAGCATTCTCAAATGGAAGAGAAATTAATGACTTTGGTTGAAGTTCTCCACATAAAGCAGTGCCAGTTTCTCACTGGTAAAACCCTGCAAGAAGGATGTGGATATATTTTAGTAAATTGTACTTAGCTGTGAAATGTCAGGGAAGAGAGCTTGGACATTTTACACCCTACTGGCATCCTCTTTTAACATGATGCTATTTACTAAATGACTGTCTGTTGTAATCAGAAATGTTAAATTTATAAAAGTAATTTTCCTGGAGACATTTTCAATTCTTGTTACAATGAAGGCTTGTAAGAAAGGATAAGCAAGCAGATGTAGACACGAACCGAGTTCTAGCTTTCTAGCTACAAAGGTTTGCATTTCTAAAAGGGGAAATTGTGTTAAGCAGCATGATTCATTCTATAGTGCAGGAGTCTCCCCCAGTAACAGGCAGATCTGTACACTTTCCAAGCTGTATATTCAAGTCAGTTGACTGGACAGCTACAGATCACACTAGTGTGCAACTCAAAGTGGACTGGAAAATACCCTGTCTACTTTAAAAAAGCCATGTTGAACAGCTAGGACTGATGGTGCACAAATAGGGCATGGTTTACTTCTTAGCTATGTAATCAGCATTTAAATTCTAGATTTGTACTCCTTTGAGGCTCTTTTTTCAACTCTACGTTGCACTTCTATCAAATTCTGGTTTTCCACTGGTATGGCCTGTCTTACAGATTTTTTATTTTTTTACCCTAAGATATTAATTTGGGCTTTTCTTCATGTGCAATTTGTAGCACAAACTTCTATAAAAAGTTGTGCTTCCAAGAGGTGAATTCAACTGAATAATTAAACAAATTTATTTATTAATGTTTTTCTAAATTATCTGAGATGGAAATGTAGTGAAGCACCTTGTAGTATGAGCCACAAAGTAGGAATTATTATAATTTATTACTCAAAAATGTATTTTTATCTCTTTCACAACTGATCTTATTTTGTGTGATATATAATAGTAAATACATTTGCCATTGCATTGATAGCATTTATATACACTCAGAAGCTGGCAGGTACTTTTACCAAGCTACAATATAAAGATGGATGAAACAATTATTCATCTTAAAAAGTCAGTTAAATAAAAAATGTCAGTGTGACAGTTCCCACCCACAATGCACAAGATGCATTAATCAACCATATGTAGTTAAGAAAGGAGCAGTAAACAGAAAATACAAATATTTTTGTGCAGTTTTATATCTACGTTTGTGAGAAAGGTTATAGTAAAAACACACACGCGCCTTAGTTTGGTTCTTCAAATTCAGCTAATTATCAAAAAAACATATAGCTATTTCTGAGTATTATCCTAAACATTTAACTCTGGATCCCTATGCATAGTACTACCGCTTCTCTATAAAACCTAGATTGTCTTATTAAATTTTACTCTGGTTCTGCAAACCCACCTGCTTTTTCTTTTTCTGTTCTGTCTTCATATTAACAAGCAACAGCAATGAGGCCTGCTCTCCTCTCTTACTAGCTCTCAGATTGAGTGATGGTTACTGTCATTTGGTGCTTTTTAGGTGCTGCTTTTACTTTTGCTTGGATTCCTGCATTTTCTACTGAAATAACCCTTCTGAACACTGAGGCACATAGGAATGCCTTAGATGAAAGCATGACGTCTCTAAAGGGCTGAGTATATTCTTGGATGTGTAGCTGAGTTTAAGAGAGCAACACAGCAGTATGATGCAGAAAAGAATTCAAGGTCCAGCTGTTTCACTGCCCATGTCCTTGTAAGGAAATGCCTCTATATCGTAATAAATCACTTCTCTTTCCTTTTATGCCATCTTTTATAAAAAGCTGATTGTCTTAAAGATATAATAAAACAGAGAACAATATTACAGTAAATTTCAGCCACATCCTGAATGAACGTGAACTTTGGAATCACAAGTTTCAGGGGAATTTGTTAACTTAGGTGTGTTTTTTATTTTCTTGCAGTTTAAGCAACAACACAGAACTGAATGTACATCAAAAGAAATTCAGAGCTGAACTAACAGCATTCCAAATTCAGAGCTCTTCTACTCTACTGTTGAAATCTGTGTATCAAGAAAAATATGTGCTAGAATCACTTATATACGTTAGTTTCTTAGTATGTTTAAATACTGCAAAGAAAGGAGCTCTATTATTTACTGTAGTTGAATATTATGAAAAAAATAAATATTTTATTCCTATGACTATTGATTCTACACTTACCTGCAATATTCTGTCAGAATCTTCAGGCTAATACCCACCCCTTTGAACAATGTCGTTCCATTTGTCAAGTTGATTGCATTGATACACAGTGTATTTTGCCTTGCAGGTGGTACTGTGAAGGGAAAGA
>NW_009914263.1:41645-42158 GCF_000696875.1 Nestor notabilis
AAAACTCACCAGACATTCAAATTATCCAGACAGGTGATCAACACTCATTGGTTATTGTTGAAGCTTTTGAGGAGGATACAGGACGTTACTCGTGCTTTGCTTCAAACATCTATGGAACAGACTCTACCTCTGCAGAGATTTACATAGAAGGTAACGACAGAATTGTTGCAGAAATTGTTGTTTAAATTGATCATACAGGATTAAGATATAATTATGTATTTTGTATGTTAACTGTGTAAATAGATTTGTCACAAAAAATACACAGCAGGGAGTCAACACTTCATCATTATTAAGATATTTATTATTTCTCTGTAAAATAACATTCAGATAACTGACTGCCCTTTACATGTAATTTTATTGTGTTGTTTCACAGAGACTATCTATATCTCACTGCAAGATTAAAGTCTGGAAATACTCAGATTCTGATAGCACCTTATATTTTTTTGGCTGTCATATGCTACAGAAAGAAATAAATTTAAATTTGTATCTAATTCTTTCTAATATCTTTTCCCT
>NW_009914263.1:42189-63746 GCF_000696875.1 Nestor notabilis
TCCAAATTAGATATAGCATAGCTTCATCATAACTTATTATTGGGACCTTGTAAGAAAATAAATATGCCAGCAATTTGGTATTTTACTTGCACAATAGATGCTATAAATGTCTGGACTTGGCAGGGATTTACTGGTTCTCGAGACTGGGGCCAAGGCCTGCTTTTACCTAACTCAGAGGATGTTGGATGGAAGCCACGGCTGATGGAAATGCTCACTGGCAGGAACGGCAGAGAAAATGCAAATTCCAAATGCAGTGAAAGCTGAATCAGAAGTGTAGAATGTCCCAGAAAGACAGCTGTTAGTAAACTGAGCTAGTATCTTCTCCAAACTGTGCTACAAGGCACTAGTTTCATTGCAGTAGCTATATTCCCCTCCCCCCAAGTTATTTTTTTTAGCCAGTAGAGAAAAAAGAAGTCTTATGTGATTCACAACAAAAATTACAGACTAAAACCTACTGGTGTCATTTTAAAGAGAATCTGGGTAGACCCAGGTATGCATTCACTCTTGGATGCTGTTTTCCTCATTTCAGTCACACTTTATCCCAAATTTGCCTTATGTCAATAGCAGTTCTGCATCTCACACAGTATGCAATGTTGGTTCATTTGCACTGCAATGTGATTTTTTGTTTTGGCTTAGCTTTATGACATATACCCTTAGAATGTCTATAGGAAATATGAATAAAGGTTTGTATAATTCATAGATAAACTACTCCCAAAACTCCTCTGCTAAGTGTTTGGCTTTTTTTTCTTTTTCACAGGAGTCTCTTCTTCTGATTCTGAAGGTGAAATAATTAAAGACGAAATGGATCAGTAAGTTGAAAATCAATTACATCTTCCATATCTCTTACAATTTAGAAATCCCACAAGCACAGACATTTCAGTTTCCATTAATATTTTGCAACTTCCAACACATTAGGCTTTTGTTTGGGATCTGCTTGAATTGTTTGGGTTTTGATTGGGTGTGTTTTGTTTGTGTGTTTGCTTGTTTGCTTCAAAATAGTATGGAACAACTACACATTTGCTTGTGCGTCTTCAACTTTGGGTTAAGAATTTAAACTTTAATATTAAATATAAACATAAGGAGAAATATGTTACCTGAAAGATTAAACTACTAAAATTAATGTACTAAACCAGATGCCGTTTGATGGCATCTTAAGATTAAGACCCATCTTAAATGCTGATTTAGGTGTCCAATTTCAAAGTAAGATTTCTTACATGAAAGTATGGTATATCATGAAGTTTTTGGCAGAAGATGGCTATACATGCATTATTTAGATTTAAGATAAGGAAATTAATAGATATGAACTAATGCAAACTGAAATGGTGGCATAAAAGACTAGTTAATTATCAAAATAAAGGTGTCAGACGTAATCTAAAACCTGGGAAATAATTTTGTTTTTCCTAAATGAAATCCATTCCCCATGCATTTAGAATCTGATCAAATCTTTCAGAATCAAAGTCTTTCTGTGAACTCAAAGGAAGTCAGGCTGGTTGAAAACTAAAATAATCAGTCTTTTATTTTGAACTCCTTTGTATGCACTAATTCAACCTCAAAAGGAATCAGTGCATTATAAAGAGGAAATTTTAATTGAACAGACTTGCATCCTCGTTTTTCCATTATTTATTAATCATAGAATCATAGTATAGTTAGGGTTGGAAAGAACCTTAAGATCATCTAGTTCCAACCCCCCTGCCACAAGCAGGGACACTACCCACTAAACTATGTCGCCCAAGGCTCTGTCCAACCTGGCCTTGAACACCGCCAGGGTTGGAGCATTCACAACTTCCTTGGGCAACTCATTTCAGTGACTCCCCCCCCTCACTGTAAAGAGCTTCTTCCTTATATCTAACCTAAACTTCCCCTGTTTAAGTTTAAAGCCATTACCCCTTGTCCTACCACTACAGTCCCCAATGAAGAGTCCCTCCCCAGCATCCTTTGTAGGCCCCCTTCAGATATTGGAAGGCTGCTATGAGGTCTCCACACAGCCTTCTCTTCTCCAGGCTGAACAGCCCCAACTTTCTCAGCCTGTCTTCATACTCGTTACAAATGCCATTTTCTTTTAAAATGCAAATACAAAGCACTTGAGTGTGTTTGGCTGAAGGCCTCACGCTAACAGCAAATCCTGTCTTAGGTGATTTTTACTTCAGAGTAATAACATACTCCAGATTGTATTCGTTTACGGACTTCGATAAATGTAAGAGTTTAATGTAAAACTTGAGATCAAGAAGATCTCAAAGGTTTTTACATGAATTGCTAAGGTTTTCATAGTTTTAGCTCAGATTTTTCCAAGTGTTTCTGGCATAACATATTTTCTTATTCATCTCATTAGGTGTTAATGTAATGTTGACTATGATCCTGATCACTTGATGACATCTTTAAGTTGCTTACCTCATTAAATTGTGAAGTAATTTTTAGGGAAAAAAATAATGCTGCTCTGACATTGTAGCAGGATGTCCTCACATGGTAGAATTACGAAATATCAGTTTGGGGTATAAATCAGAGTGTCTTTATATTTGCTTAGCTTCCAGCTGTTGTCACATGAATCTGAACACCTGTAATTAAAGGGAATTAATGTAAGAACAGGTGCAAAAAAATTCATAATTTAAAAGAGAAATCAGTCATCACCATAACTGTATGTTCTTTCTTAGTAAGGCTTCCTCTGGTTTCAAGAATGGCTTTCTGCAGGGACCTGTGATACATTCCAGAGCAGTCAGTGCTCAAACTGAATTAAAAGTTTTTCATCTCTTCATTGTCTGCATTATTTCACTTAGCAGTAAAAAAAAATAGGGTCACTCTTTTACTTCTATATAGAAACTACCTAGAAGTGAAGACGTGACAACCTGTACACTACCAAAATTGCATGGTATGTTGGTCAGAAAACATACCTTTCTGTTTTTATTTTTCAGCAGTAAATTACTGAATCTGTATCCTAGTAGACCATAGCATTTTCATTACCTTATAGGCCCAAATCTTCATAGAAGTTCAGGGAGCAGTGCAAGGGAAACTAGCACTGTCCTCTGAGACACTAGCACTGCTCTCTCATGCTGCTCAGAGCTGGTAACAGTAGCTTTCAAGCCACAGTTGAGTTAATCCAGGCCATTTATTAAACTTGGTGTAACGGAGCTACGTATGAGAGATTAGAATGGCAAGATATGCAACCTGATTCTTATAAAATACAGTTTACCTAGGAGTACATAGCAGTCTAGATCAATTGGAATTCAATCCCAGAAGTGAAGCTGGGGTTGACATGTAACTGGGACAGACATAACTAAGGGACACACACATAGCTTTAGCTTTCAATTAGAGAATTTGTTTTTGGTTAATATTCCACAGCAAACCAAAGCCAGCTGACACCTTCTCGAACGCAGCATCTCCTACTGTTAGAACTGCAACAAAGCATCTAGAGACCTCCAAGGCACCATCTGCTGTGGCTCAGCCTGTGTCTGTACCTGTCCAGCCTGTGTCAACATCAGTTAATCAGGTAGGGGAGACAATATGGTGAATTTCAAGGACCAAAAGCAAGCTCTTAAAAAGGTGTTTCTTCTACAGTTTGTGACTCAGAACCCACACATTTTCTAGTTTTTGCTTTGCTGATGAACTTCAGCTTTGAACCTTACTGCCATACAGTAGCTGCGTACACAGAAGAGATGTTCTGCCTACTAGCTAACCTTTAGCACCTGGCACAGGGAAGGGAACCTTTCATCCCCAGGTTACAGGCATCTCTGCAGCAATGAGCAGAAGGAGCAGCTGCTGCTAGCTCAGCCAGCGGTGGGAATCTGTGCAATCCAGCAGGTCAGAGACTGCATGCCATGAAGGGCACTGGGATGTGTAACTCAGCTCACGGGCCTCTTCTCATTACAGACTGACCCATCCACTTTCAATAGCGGCAGCCTATAACATTTTCCTCTCCCTCTCTACCTCTTTCAAGAACTCACTTGAAATAATTTTCTTTCAATTAAACTTATTTTAAGTGGAATGATTTCCCTACTATGTTTACTTTATATGTAGATATGCTTATTTACACGTAACATTTTAATATCCATATCAAAGAGTTTCTAATTAATGTTAACATGCATTTCAAGTTGTTTTTGCTGCAAACTATCAGAATATTCATAACTGTGCATTTTTTCCTAATGGAAAGAAGAGCCATATCTTCTTAAAAATAAAACTGAGGCACTTCACACTGCCTTTTCAATGTTTGCAGCTTAGAATTGGGTGGCAACCAGTAAACAGATACTGACTAGGTGAAGCAAAGCACATTTATTTTTGACTATAAAGAGAACAGAACTAAGCCTTAGTGACATTATGCCATTTTGACAGAGGTTGCTCAAGTCCAGAGTGGTGGTTATCTCAAAAATCATCACTTTTAATTTTGTTAGGTTTTAAGACACCATCTGTAGAATTTGGCTATGTTTCCTGAGATACTGAAGTGCTAATTCTGCTGTTCTGGGGCAGATTCTATTTCACTACAATGGAAAATTCTATTAATCAAGTCATATAAGGAAGTTTTCCAGGAGAATAATTTCATTCTGATTTCGCTGAGTAGGATCAATAGGGCCATATTTCACCTCTGAAATTATTTGGTTTTGGCAAAGGAGAATTACAGTACCAGTCACACACATGACTTGACTTAACTTTTCCTTATTAACATTCACAGATATTTTGTAAGTATGAGGTTTTAAGAGGGGACTACCACCAAGCAGCCTACACAGATCTGCCTTAGTGAAGTATTAAGGAAAGATGTTATGCTGTAGTGAAGTTTTCCTTGTCATGACTTACTCAATAAGGCAATAAGAGCATTGTTACTCAGGCAGTAACCCATTGAGGAAGATCACTAGCAGTTGCCTACAATAGAGCAACTTTTTCTCATTGCATTAAATATTTTGCCTTAGACTTCACCCACCAGAATCTCTTTTGTGTCATTCCAACACCATGTTTCTTCTGTATATGGAAAAATAACCACTGCACACCTAAATATTATCAAATGATGTTTTGCAATCTGCAGGCTCAAAGCCCCACTAACTATTTGCAAGGACTTGATGGAAGACCTATAATTGCTGCTCCTGTATTTACAAAGGTAATTTGTTCTATGACATATTTGAAAACTAGAGGCCAATTAATTGTACTGAGAGGTAATTAATTTTTTCTAACAAAGATAAACAAAGGAATTATGCATTTCTTAAGCCATTCAAGGATTAAGCGGCTTTATGAAATCTTACTGAAATCAGTATTACTTCCAGACCAATAAGACATTTACTGACTGTCTATTCGTTTTCTCTATTAGATGTTACAGGATATTTCAGCTTCTGAGGGGCAGCTTGTGGTCTTTGAATGTCGGGTGAAAGGAGCTCCTTCCCCAAAGGTTGAATGGTATAGAGAAGGAACACTGATAGAAGATTCTCCAGATTTTAGGATATTACAGAAAAGTACGTTTCTTGTGTGGAAATACTGTGTCTAATAAAATATAGGCAAGCAACAAAACTGCTAATAGCAACACTTTGAATTTCTTATTGCAATAGTAAGAACTATATAAGCCATATTATGGCAATATATCTGGGTTCCAGAAGGCAAAACTGTGGATGAATTAAACAGCATATTCACAGGTAGCATTTGTCTGAGATTCTCCAAACTACTGAGTTGGTTTGCCTTCTGCTTTGATCCCTTTGCCACTTCAATATCCTTTTCTAATCCAGACTTAATTTTCATGTTTGTTTTTGGGTTTGCATCATTTATGTAAAGCTCCATTGCCCATAAATCCCTCATCTTATAGTCAAGTGCTATTACAACAGAGCTTATGGGCAGTGGATTGCTTATTTATCCACAAAAAGTAACCTGATGTACGCGTTAGCATGCTTACATATGTATGTGCACATGATATACGTTAGGTTGTAAACATATACTTCTACTTTAATTTTCAAATGCAGTCAAAAAATCTGCAGTTTTCTCGTAAGTCACTGGCATGTTATAATTGCTAAAACTCAATAGAAATTCCTTAAATACCACAGGAAATTAAACATAAAGGAAAAAATGTTTTATCATAACTTGTTTTCATCGTGTTATAGTTTCAGAAATTGTCTTCAAGACACAATAAAGTAGTACTAAGATTTCAAAAAAAACCCCAAACAACCAACAACCCAACTGCTTGCAGAATTTATTTCCTATTCATAAATTCTCAAAAATGTTCATAAGCATTCATATTGTTCGGTTGATTTGACATACATTTGAGCACAAGGCCTGGCTGCCTTCACCAGCCCTTAAATGGAAAATTGCACCAAAAGGAGTATTCCATCATGCTGAGAAGATCAAGCTTTGTATTTAGTGCTTAAGAAAAAGAAATATCATTGACAAAAGGAAGTAGTAATTCAACCTTCTAATTCTGCTCTTCTTCTCTTTAGAACCAAGATCTATGGCTGAACCAGGTGAGGATCATCAAAAAGCTCATACTTTTTTGATTTTACAAATGGGTGATTTAACTTCACAAAATACTAATTAAACTCCATAATTTAATTAACGTAAGTTCTTCTTTCTCACACATTCTATAGCTACTTGTAAGATGCATGTCATTCTAGACTGGTCCATAAACATGTAATTTGAATTAATTCTATCATTTTTAAAGAAAATAGTATTTCCATTCTTCTTTGACCCAGTTCTAACTTAGAACCTAAATGTTGCCATCTTACGAGCTAAAGATTTACAAAATTAATGGATGAGGGCCCCCGTATATCTGAGGTTCATAAGTACACCAGATGATGTAGGACTGAGCTATTTTTATCTGGTTTACCAGTTAGGGAACATTGCATAAGACATTTAGCCATGTCAGCCATTCCCTTTGCTCTCTCCTAGCGTAATATGAGAGTATCACATCAGGTGTTCCACCCCTGATATCAGCAAATCCTATAAAAGTGGCTGGAGTTGCTAATTTCATGGATCAGAGCAGCATGTAGGCTACTCTGCATATTTTGAGCAAAGGAGCTTTACAGATTTTTACTACTCTCCCCATTACAATCACTCTCCCCATTATGGTTTTCACTATTAAAAATGTAAAGCTGCCCCTCTTAAGACAGAAAATTACCAAATGATTATTAATTCCTGTGGAATATAAACTTCCATAACTCTTCTCCCTACCCTATTAAAAGATTTTTACTCCCAAAAATGTCTTGAATGAAACTTCCTCACTGCAACGTCTCTCTCCAAGACCTAGGAATGAATAAATGGAGCTTCTACCAGAAGCCACCAATGCTGTTCCTTTACTGTCCAGTGGCATCACTGCTGAGTAATGTGAAGCAATTTTTAGAGGGTCATCAGTTAGGTGCAGTTGTCACTGCCTCATCACCTGCTGCTGATTCAGAAGGAATCTGTATTTCCATGCATGCAGTGGTTGGCAAATCCAAGTATATAAACTAGATACTATAATACCTTAAACTAGTTCTATAATCCTAGTGCTATAATAAACTATTATTCTCCTATAGTTGTTAGCAAATAATCTCTTTGTTGCTACTAGATTTTCCTCACTGATGACATGAAACAATCGAGTTTATGTGCAGTATGGTCTTCCACAGAAATACTCGTTAAGATATTAATCCTGTAGGGTTTTAGGAACGTTTCTTGCAAAATGGTAGCAAAACAGTCACTGACTAGCTGAAGAAATGCTATCAGCCCTCATTTACATACACTTCTGACGCTAAAATTTCTCCCCATCCTAGCTACCCAATCAAACAAAAGATTTAAAATCCCATCACCATAAGTCATTATTAGCTGGTATTGCTGCCCAGACATGTCAAATCCTGGTCAGACAGGAATGTTATAGCCCCAGACTGACTTTTCAAGATGGAGTTCAATTTTTTTCTAGTACAATTTTGCTAGCACATTTTTGATGCCCATTAATCTTCTTCACAAAAAAGTGAAAATGCAACTTTCTAGAAGCATAATCCCCTCTACCTGCAAATCTGCACTGGTACTTTTGGAAAATGCCAGCCTATACATACATGTTTTGTATTTCACCTTACAGAGTGACTTCACTTGAATCGTTCCTGGTTAATTATAACTAATCTTTCAATTTGCAAAGAGGTGAAAACATATATTTTATTGAGTTGTGAATATAGAGTACACTGTGTTTCTCCACATTAAATTTTAAGGTCTTCAGAAAGGAAGTCTGTACTTTGTGTGGTTAGGTAAAATATTTTCTAATGTCTTCCAAACACTGCTGACACCTGTTCTTCACTTTTGTTGGGCATGCTGGAGCACAGAGGGTACCAGTTGCTACAGACAATGCTGATAACAGCTGCTGCACAACAAAAGCTGCCAAAACTGATTATGAAACTAAAATCAAACTAAGCAAGGTGGAAAACTTAAGGAAATGTCCCCAAGGGTAGTCAAGGCTTTGTGTGTTTGTTCAATGCATGTTCACTTGAAGTAATAATACTGTTCTGATGCTCTGCAGAGGAAATTTGTACTCTTGTTATCGCTGAAGTATTTTCAGAAGATTCTGGCAGTTTTACCTGTACTGCAAGCAATAAATACGGCACAGTATCTAGTATAGCTCATCTAACTGTCAAAGGTAAGAGTTTGTTTTAGTCTTTTGCCTGCTAATAAATGTAACCAGAGCAGGCTGCTGCTCTGTGCAGTCCAGGCTGCTTATTGTACATAGAGATTGCTATGTCTTTTCAAAGTGCCCTTCCCCAATTAGAAAAGTGAAGGAACAAGGAACATTAGGGAATGAATCACACACAGCCCTTCCAAAAACACAGATCTTGCTGACCTCAAGATTTGGGAAATAGCCATTTTTGGAATCTCTGTGGATTGTCTAGATAGCTGTTTCAATAACCCTTTGGTGCAGAGCCCAAAGGAGGAAACCTCAAGACAGATTCTGTCATACTGCCTACCTCATTTAAGCTGCCAAGGCACTATGCATTTAAGTGACCAAAGTAAAGTATATAAAAAAGAATAGCGTGAGTTGACTCCAATTCAGCTCAAGTTCTGGCAGTGTTTTTCATGACTGAAAAAGTTAGAGAATTCTCTGAAAAGAAAGTTTGTATTTCAAAGATGCTAGTGGAATTCACAGGAGACACAGCTGAAGACCACTGCTTGATCTTCCAAATAAGAACTGTGCCTCTTTTTCCCCCACCTTTACAATATTCCTTCGTTAAGGGAAGTTGTTGCTAAACAAATAGGTTAAACAACTTGTTCCAACAGCTGGAAGAACATCAGAGTGAGTTTTAACTGTAACTTTTGTGATCTTATTTCACTATAATTTATGGGGTTTACGTATCACCACAAGTTTGATATTTGCCATTTCAGCATCTGAAGACAGTAGTAATGCTGCTACCCTTCACACAATGAGCTCAATCAACTTAATTGCTGCTGAACATCAACCTCCCCCATGTACTCCTTCCCATCGTGTAGTAAATCAAACCCCAAAACCTAAACTTGAAGGTGTTCTTGTGAACCACAATGAACCCAGATCAAGTTCCAAGATAGGTCTCAGGGTGCACTTCAAGCTGCCTGAAGATGATAAAGGAAGTGAATCATCATCAGAAGATGGACCTGGTGCTACAAACCAAAACAGACCCAACTATTTCCAAGAGACGATAAATGGACAGACAATGAAAATACCAGAGCCAACATCGCCATCCAAGGAACCCCCTCCAGTACTGGCTAAACCAAAGCTGTAAGTAAAAGGGATTCTAACTCTCAGGTGCATCACTGATATTGTTTAGTATTCATAGAACACCACACTATTGCACTAGAGCAAAAAAATCAAATGCAGAACAGAAAGACAGTCATTATCACTTGGTGCTGGCCTTAGAAACATAGAGCATAGAAAACAGAGCTAGATAATTTTTTCAGTATATCACTCTTGTGAAAGCTGTTCCCCAATTTTAAAAGAGAAATGTTTTCCCTTTGAAATTTTCTTTAATTCCACTATGTTTTCTGCTGCAAACAAAAGATGGACAGCACTGATTTTATTCAGGCAAAATAAAAGCAGTTTTTTCAAATGTATCTCACTCAATTCTGGGTATGCAATTTTGCCAAGACCAGACATTTTCAGTCTACACATAGCATGGGGTAGCAGCTAACTAGCAACTGTAGACCCCAAGACCTCATGACTTTCATGTCTCACAAACATAATCTACTCCTAAACCAGATAAATACTTGGAAATGTTTGATAATGTGAAAACCCTTGATCTAAAAAGCCCTGCATGATTAGTGCACTGTGAGCTCAAGGGGAAATTTTAAGTACTGTAGTTTTCTTATAGGACAATTTATGGAATTCACACTGCAGTTTATTAAGAAATACCTTTTTAGCATTTTTGGAACCTCCCATACCTAGTTTAACAAAAAGCATGCAGAGTCCTTAATTTCATTTCTTCCTTAAGGCTCAGGAAGGACTTTATAAAGTAATTAATTGGTACTCTTAAGCAGGGATGTAATTTCATACCATAAACATTACAAGCCAGAACTTACATGCCATGCAGCACAGGAAGAACTTGGAGCAGTTGTTTTTTAATTTGCTAAGCCCATGTTCACAGTTCTATACACTTTCAGAGCTATGGTGTGTTTAAGGGGGGGGACAGAAGCAGTGTTTAAGTTGTCCAATGCTTGCATAAGGCAGAATTTCTCTCCCCAAGAAAACATAACAAAGGAGTGCATTATTACGCACATGTATATATGAAGGACACAAAATCAGGACTGCACAACTTCTAAGTTTGTAACATGCTACTTTTGGAAAGCTTTACATTGTCATCTTTAGCTTCAGTGTGATTTTTGTTTAATACATTATAGAAAAAATAATTCTTTAAAAGAATTTCTCTTGACTTCATGTATTTGGTTCATCAGTACCAGCTGTGGTTGGTCTCTACTTTTACATTTTTCACTTTTTAACAATAGTTATTTAATATTCAACTATTTATTACATTATAACTTTCCATATTCTTTATGTTGGCTTTGGTTTTCAAAGGGGAAGTTAGCCTGCTTTTCACGTGCTCTATTTCCACATACTTAATAACTAAATAAATCATTTGACAAGGTAAAATAATTTTCCTTAATTGCAAAGTAAAAAAAGCCCTGAAGACATATACAGTAGATAGTGCACTGCATGAAATGCAAGTACTCTCTGAACTGCACTCCTGCCTGTCACCAAATGCCAACACCTCCTTAAACTACATTGGTAATATCTCTTTTGGTGGATTATTACAAAGGCTCATTAGCCAAAATGCTGCTTTCAGAACCCACTTTAATAGCAGCTAAGTAACTACAGCCTGGCTTACAAATGCTCATTGAGAATCCAGTAAACCAAATCCTACTCTTAGTTACACAAGCAGAGAGGTATGAAAGTGACAAAGAGCAGAATATGACAATGCTGTCCCTTAAATATTTTTTACAAGGGCATGTAGTGATAGGTCAAGGGGGAATGGCTTTAATCTGAAAGAGGGTAGATTTAGATTAGATATTAGGGAAGAAATTCTTCACTATGGGGTTGGTGAGACACTGGCACAGGTTGCCCAGAGAAGCTGTGGATGCCCCATCCCTGGAAGTGTTCAAGGTGAGGCTGGATGGGGCATTGAGCAACCTGGTCTAGTGGAAGGTGTCCCTGCCCATGGCAGGGAGTTGGAGCTACATGATCTTAAGGTCCCTTCCAAACCAAACCATTCAATGTTTCTATGATTCATGTGTCAAAATGTAAGAAACATCTTCAGTCAAATCATTTTCATACAAAATATGTTTGTGCCTCTGGCAAAGAATGGAAGAAGAAGGAAAAGCTTGTTTTAGTAGCAAACTAATATTATGCTTTCCTCATAATGTTAGAGAATACGTCACGTAGCAGTTTCCCATACCTCTTACTGTATCACAATTCACATAATGGAACTGTAGTTAGCCAGCACATTCAGGGCTCATGACCAACTTTGTTCATCTTTGTTTCCTATGCAGTGATCAGACCCAGTTAAAACAGCTCCACAACCAGGTCTTGCTTGAACAACAGCAGGTGCACCAGACATCTACAAGAGAGTTGTCATTTAACTCAGCTTTACTGAATTCTGCTACTTCACTTCATCAACAGTCAACCTCGACTACATACAAGCAAAGCAATGCTTCTGCTTCTCAACCTTACAGCTCTACCCGACCTAAGCAACTCCCACCACCACAAACCACACCACCTACCAGCTCCTCTTCTAGCTTCTTAGTTACAACATTCAGCAACATCCCTCAAGGAACTCAAAGAACAAATAACAAAGAAAATTTTACAGGCAATCCTCCACCTGTCCAATCAAGGTCTTCAGGAGGGTTTACAAGCAAAACTGAACAGTCTCTACCAAGCCCTAAAGAATCCATGGTGCCTCCATTAATTCTTTCTACATCTAGTGTAAAACAGTTTCAGCCACAAAGTGTGACTCCTGCTCCCATCTCCCCAACTGGCCGGATTCAGAATCCTGTAGCTTTCCTCAGTGCTGTTCTTCCTTCACTTCCTACTGTGCCATCAACCAATGCTATGGGACTGCCCAGATCTACACCAACCACGTAAGTAGCATAAACCACATGCACAGAAGCAGAGACAAGAAACATGCATAAAGGAAACTAAGATGTATTTCTGTTCAAGGGTTCAGTGGGGAGTTTACTGAAATGCAAGTCATTTATAAAATCAAAAAGCAAGTTATTCATATATTCTGGTCCTTCAATCTAAACTTTACATTAAGTTAAGAAAGAAAGAGATAGTAACTTCTAGAATAAAATGCATCAAGGGTAAGATAAATACAACATAGAGACATGTGAGTTTATAAACAGATGTATACCAGAATTTGGGGGCTCAGAGATTCATAAGACTGTACTAGTGGGAGAAAAGAGATTTCGTAAGTTTGCAGGGTAGGTCACTCTAAGACTATTTGCCTGTATGAGCTATAAAAATATTCTTATCTACTGTAAGCAACAAATACAGTTGTAAAAGATACCTCATAATCTATGTTATTTTTTAGTCCAGGTAAATCTAAGAAATAACCTATGTAAAGGTCTCTGGCTACAGTATTTTCTATATTTAAAATCCACCAGAAAATCTCAGGAGAGTTAATTATTTTCACATAAATATTTTAACTGATAGTCAGCATGATTTCTGTGATGAAATGGCTACCACCATACAAGCAAATAAGGACGATGATGTACTAGAAAGGCTGTGACTTTAAGAGTTCCTTCTTTACTAGTAGAGTTGAAATTATCATCCCTTTTGTGGACCATGTAAATCATGTGTTAACACAGCTAGCATGAGTAGACTGATGTAACTTTTATCCGTAGAACTCCAAATTCTTCACAAAGTAAGGAATGTTTGCCCCTTTTACCAATGGTATACTTAAAGGTAGTGACAGCGATCAGTAAGTCACAATCTCCTAACTATCTTCCTGATACTACATCAACTGATCTCAAATTAGAAAATGTGTTCCTGTGTACATAACATTCACCACTCCTTGTGCCAAGAAATCCTGTCTTCAAACCACTCTTGCACTCCTACTCACAGACTTCCTAGTTGCCCAGCAGAGCCACATAATTGCCATCACCCTGTGCACATGCCTGGAGACCTTCGTGGCCCTGGCATCATGAGCAGGCATATGTAACAAAGTCACAGTGTTCACAGTGAAGCTTTTAACTATAGCCAACTCAAGCCCTGGGCCTGCTTTCACAGTATTGCAAGAGCAAGCAGAAACCAACTGCAACTGCTCATCCTCTCCCTCACCTCCCCTTCAGAGCTGGTGCACAAATGCACAAGGCCTATTCTCTTTGCATTAATGACATTTAACCCTTGCAAAGTGCTTTACGTTCTCTAACTGCTGTACAGGCATTACCAAATACATCCTTACAGTATGTAGAGTAGTTAAATATTGTTTTCTTTATTTCACCTTTCCTGGGTCCCAGCCCAGAGATGAATTCCCACATAACTAGAGTTTATCGTGCTGAGATTCAAATCTAGATCTCTACATGGGAGAGAGTCAAAGTGAGGGCACAAAAGATGAGGCAGGAACCTGAATGGTATTTGTGCTAATCTGTGACTATCTACTAAGTTTCAGTTTCCTTTTTTGGCATTATCAAGTACAATAATTCTGGTTACAAAAGCAGTGAGATCACGATGTCTGCAGAACAACAGAAGTAAGAATATCTTGCACAGTAATCATCAGTTATGCCCTTTACCTAGACACCCTGTTACTAAGATCCCAGCTCCTGGTGAACTACTAGAATGCTGTGCTTCAGCAGTAAACTCTCTTCAGCAGTGCACAGTCTTATTTAATAATTTAACTATTCTCAAACCTTATTAAAATTAAACAGACTACATCTATAAAATAAAAATAAAAAGAACTGTTTATGTTAGGTGCCATAAAAGGGTGAGAAAAATGAAAGAAGTTCATGGGAAGAGAAAATGATAAATGAAGTGATAAAGATCAATGAGAAATTGTATTAACTTTATAATTAGTGCCTGATTCAGTAAAATGTACAAATTGTACAACTAAGGTAACACCCATACACATTTCTTTACCATTAATTGTGACATCATTATTCCAGGACAAATATAAATGGAACTTAGATGCTTATAATAGTATGACAATGCTTGTTATCTTTCAGATGTGCGTCCTTAATTCCTACTGGCATGGGAATAGGATGCAACTTTAAAATAGTATAAGAAAAATAAAACGACATATTGTGCTTTGGCTCGTACATAAATAAATAACACGTTCCTCTAGACAACTGAAGTGTAACATTTCATATCACACAGGTGACAAAAAAAATACATACTGGTTGCTGCATGTTAGTATCAGAATTTTCTTTTAATAGCCCAACCCAGGGATTAATAAAGAAAAATCTGAAGCCTCTGCCATTAGCAACAGATGATTCTATTCGGGAAAGTAAAGCTGCACTTGTGAAGGACCTGGAAAGAAAACTCCATTTCAGAGAGGATGTTAATCAACAAAGTAGTCAGCAGGTAAGAAAAATGAGTGCTATTAAAATAAATTTCACTCATGAACAAGACATGTATTGTGGAACAAAAGTTGTTTGTGCAGTTTGAGCTGCTACGGTACTTTGCAGAGTGAGCTTTTTTGGTAAGTACTGGTTTGGAATAGCAAACAAGCTTTAAATAGTATGACGGATTGCAGCTGTAAAGGGTTTACTTTGTGACTGAGTAGCATTTCTATTTTTCTGACCATCTCTATTAGAGACCAGTAGGAATGTAAAACTTCCTTCTTTTCATGGAGGCTTCTGTACCTTGCATTTCATTTTTTCACTTCACAAGTTGCTCAACTCATTGCACACATAGACATCCATATACTGTATATTTTTAACACACATTAAGAAGTAATCAAATTGTTTAAGAAAAGGTTTCTGTTTTTACTTCGGTTGAACTAAAATGCAGTATTCAATGTTCAGCATTAAACTTATTTTTCAAAATCTCCCAAATTGCATGTATTGCCAGGGACTTCTTAGGAACCTACCAAAGTTTTTGGTAGCTGTTACTGGCATATACCAGACTTTAGGCATTAGTAATGTTTAGCAAAATATGAAGCCTTTTCCAGAGTTCAAAGAACTAAATATCAGTTCATTCTTAACTGGAATAAATGAATTCACCAGATCTGGTCAGTGTCTATGAAATTAAAGAGGAACCAAAAAATGAAATTATGTTTTGAGGTTGAAATCACTGTAAATCAGGTTCAACCACCTTCATATAACAATAGGACACACCAAGGACAGCTAGGTAGCCGTTCTGTCTGTAGGTGATTATGCTGCTCTCACCTTGCTGTCCCGCCAGCTCAGGCTTAATGCAGCAAATAATGGTTTACCCTGATCTGTCATCGACAAGGGAAGTTTTCACAATGTCTGTTAGCCCTTTTGACAGAGAACATGCAAAGATAAGCAAAAAGCCATGGAGCCTCTGGAGCAAATTACCCTCTGTGGACAACTGCAGTGTAATCCCTGGGTTTTTTTGATTTTGCTGTTGACCTTTCTTTCTGACAGATCATGCTGCCAAAGCACTTTGAGTAAAACAACTGGCAAGCAGTATGTTTTGCAGATGAATCACAAGTGTTACAATTTGTACTTGCAATGGTAATAAGACAAATTATTTAGAGAGCTACTGTGAAATACCAATCAGTCTTTTGACTTAGCTGCATGATAACCCCTTTAGAAACAATGACCGCTACTAGTGTCGAAGTTATCTGCTGACAGCAAAAGTTATTTATATATTTATACTCTTATTTGCTATTCTCTATGAGACCAAATGAAAATCTTGATTCTGAAATCCCCCAAACACTGAAAAACTTCAAAGCTGGCAAATCTCTAATTGTTATGGTAATTAGAATGTCAATGAAAACGAACTGGCAAACAATTTTAGGATTGCTCAATAGAAGTTCCCTCATTTTCCCCACAGTTCCCACCTTTAACCACTTCCAATTTTATTTTTCCGCATCCAAGAAGACCACTGCCCAGACTGACTGAAGAAAATTCAAGTCTGAGTTTTCTCTTCAGTGAAAGCAGTGATTATTTAAAGAGATGAAAGAATGCATAGTATTTTCCAAAATTCCTACCGCTTTGCTGTTTTTAGAACAATCAATATCATGAGAATAGTATGTTGGAATACTGGATTCACACCCATTGATTTTGTCCTGTTTTTTTCCTCTTGTAGTTAACACAGAATTAAAAAGGATCCTATATATAGCACATCTGCATTAAATTGGTTATTATAATGGGAGGGAGGGGCTCTTTATTCACTTTCTCATAAATACAAATGTAACTCTCCTCTGTGTGAGAGATCACTGCATAATGAATGGAGTACAACATTCAATAAGAATCTCAAAGTGTTGGCTTCCTTGCATTTTCTGCATGCCATTTTAAATATTTCTTCACATAAAATGTGTCCTATAGAGTATTTTTATTTAGAGAATGGTATTGTAACCCCATATTTCAATAGCAGCATTTGGTCTCAGTTAAAATACCTGCAGAACGTCTATGGATCATCCAGAATGAAAGCTGCAGATGACAAGTCTGTGCTTTAAAGTACTGGTATTGTCTTATCTTACTATATAAAGCGCAGTAATGAACATGAGTGATTTACATCCTGGTGCTCTATTTATTATCTATCATTGACTTCCATATGAAAAATGTTTAGCTTACAAGTCAAGATTTTCCTAAGTGTCAGCATTATGCGCTCAGCATGATATCTAATATTCCAGATGTACTCCTTCTGTTTCATGCAGTACATCATTCATCACCAACAATAAAGAAATACAGAATCAGAACATAGCTGGTAATTTTGCTGATGTTGCACAAGACAGAACAGATTAGTCTCTGGTCTTCTACAGCTATGACAATCACACAGTGCTGACAGAAATACAAATATGATTTTGCTAAGATTCTAGCTGCAACTTTGATCAAGTACATGCAATAACAAGCTGTCATTTTTACCAGGAAAAAACCCACACCAGACCTGTCATGCAGATGATAGTACGCTATATTGCCAGGTGAAATTTCGTCATAATTAGGAGTGTTGAAAAAAATGTGGTTCAGTTAAATCATAGAATCATAGAATGGTTTGGGTTGGAAAGGACCTTAAGATCATCTAGTTCCAACCCCCCTGCCACAAAAGCAGGGACACCTCGCACTAAACCATGTCACCCAAGGCTCTGTCCAACCTGGCCTTGAACACCACCAGGGTTGGAGCATTCACAACTTCCTTGGGCAACTCATTCCAGTGCCTCACCACCCTCACTGTGAAGAACTTCTTCCTTATATCTAATCTAAACTTCCCCTGTTTAAGTTTGAACCCATTACCCCTTGTCCTACCACTACAGTCCCTAATGAAGAGTCCCTCCCCAGCATCATTGTAGGCCCCCTTCAGACACTGGAAGGCTGCTATGAGGTCTCCACACAGCCTTCTCTTCTCCAGGCTGAACAACCCCAACTTTCTCAGCCTGTCTTCATAAGGGAGGTGCTCCAGGCCTCTTATCATCCTCGTGGCCCTTCTCTGGACTTGCTTCAACAGCTCCATGTCCTTTTTATGTTGAGACACCAGAACTGTGCACAATACTCCAAGTGAGGCTTCACGATAGCAGAGTAGAGGGGCAGGATCACCTCCTTCGACCTGCTGGTCACGCTTCTTTTGATGCGGCCCAGGATATGGTTGGCTTTCTGGGCTGTGAGCGCACACTGCTGGATCGTGTTCAGTTTCTCATCAACCAACACCCCCAAGTCCTTCCCTGCCTGACCTGTAGCTGTGAAATCAGATTTGCTCAGTTCCTTCAAATGGAAGATACACTAAATGAGGATTAGCTCTATGGAATTGCAGAAGGAGGTTAGGACAAATCCCAGGATACAGGAGACATAGTTTCTTCCTCAGCCTGAAGACAGTCAGTTCATAACTCCCATAAGGACAGCATAACTCCTTGCCAGTGAGTACATGTACTGTTGGTACATGTTGCACAAATAATTAAGCATTCTTAATCAGCAGGATAAAAATCTGGAAACTCCACCTTTCAGAACAGCTCCCCTAACAGGAGACCTGAGCCTTTCTCTCACCTTTTCCAGCCTAATAAATGAAACTTAAGCCTTTCAGGCAGTATGGAACAGGCCCTCCTTTAGCAGGACATTTCGGACAGCATTTCAGCTTATTGGTTAGGATTGTTCGAGGAAGCTGCTAGAATCCTTTCTTCCAGTTTAGGTTGGAGAAAAGAAACAGAGACAGACTGAGACAGAGAAAGAAAAAGATAATCACTTTCCTGCCTACGAGCTAGGTCAAACACCTGGATTCTTGTCTTTGCTGTAGTGGATGTTTCAGTATATCTGCAAAGTGAAACTCCAGCCCCATAATGTTTTATTAGCATAGAGCTCAGAGCTTCCTCTTGGGGACTAAGGTTAAAATCCTGTAAGATAAAGCATCCAAGTCTCATAAATTCAGTGAGTGTCTGGGCTACTGCACCATTTGATGAAAGAAGAGTACAGCCAGTGTTACCTCCACTTCCCCAAATCTGTCAGCTTTGTCCATTGGGCTTTTTATCTTCCTTACAAGTAAACTATCTATCTTGGTAATGTTTAGTTAGAATATGTCATGTAGAAACAAAAAGATGTGTGGGGAGAAAAGGGCAGACATAGAATTTGAGGGGATTTTGGCAAATGGAAAAAAATATAAATGTGTAATGTAAATTGATTCTTTTACCCTGGTATTTGAAAATATTTGCAGGCTTCAGCAACAGGACTATAAATAGAAGAAATTCAGCATTATGGGCAAACCTTATAAATTAATTAATTACCTCCTCAAAACTTTGCTATGCAAATAATATAAAATAGAAAAATGAGATAATTAAGCCTCAAAATCCTGTACAGTAATAAAGAAAAGGAATTAACTGTGCAATAATAAATGAAAGGAGAGTTAAGTACCTGAGCCTGGCTTATACCTTTTGGTTATAAGAACTACAGACTATGCTCACATATCTGTGTCATTTACTACGAAGAATATAATGTGGCAATGCTGGTCAGTTGTGTCCTATGTAAGACCCAGACAGCAGCATGATCACTGCCTTATTTCAGGACAAAGAGTAAATCTACAGCTTTTTAGAAAATTATGCACAGCCCTTACATGAATATTCTTTGGGTTTGCTAGGGAATGTTTTGGAAGAAATTTCAAAGTAGAAGAGATGCAGGGTTTGTCTAAAAGTTTTTAGATCATTAAAAACCACAGCCTGTAAAGTCATATGCAGAACCCAACTCATCCCACCGGCCACTAACACTGCAACACTGATCAGATAGAATCACCTCCTCTCAATTCCCATACTAAGCAGTCAGACTCAGAAAGGTCCCAAGACTCACCAAGAACTCTATTCCCCAGAGAACAAGAATTACACTTAGTTCAGTCACTCCAAAAATCTTGCTCAAACCCAAGCTTCACATCATCTCTCAAAGGTCAGCAAATGTAGGCAGTTTTGGACTAAGGATGGGAATTAAGTCACAAGAAGTCTTCACAGAAGCTTGTTTGCTCTGTACCAGAAGTGAGAAGAGATTTAAGAACCTGACCAAGACAAACTACCATATCTTGATATTAATAGGTATGAACTCCCAATAATGATGGGAATGAATAGATGAACAACCACTTGCAGCTGTCTTCTCAAGATCTAGATCTAATCAACAACAAAGTACAGACAGGTTTTCCTGGTAAGGGTCCTGGCTTGCAGAACTGATCACCTAGGAAAGGGAACCTGAGCTCCTCATGCTTTCACACACACTCCTAAGCCATTCGCTCCAGCTGGTACGTCTGTGGAAGTTTAGAGATGCAAACCTCATCTGCTTGCTTTTCTCTTCTCCTCTTGCTCAGTCACAGAGCTGAACTGTATTTAGGATATTGTCTATCCATGTACCAAAGATGACTTGCTAAACTCTTCAAGGCTTTGTGTTTACACAGGGTTAGCATGATATTCATGTATTGTGCCATGTAAGATGGCCCAACATAATTCATCTGCAGGAAATAAGTCACTGAAGCGACTTACGAAGAAAAGCATGCACATTAGATCTATTGTTTTTGACTTGCACTGCTGAAATGGGAGGTGGGAGGGAAAGGAGAGAGAATCCAAACAGGAGATTTCAGTCAAGAGTAGCTGAGATTACACTTTAAAGCCAAGGAGAGTTAAAGCTTGGGAACAGACATTGAGATGCAATATATGTCAGTTCTTAGATAAACTGTCAACTAGATTTATAGCGTCTCTGCCAAAAAGCCAATCTAATAAAAATTACTAAACTAGGATTAAATTGGGAAATCTGTCTGGAGTTGGCAATGAGTGACAAACAGAATTAAGTTTTTTATACAGTATATGAGAATCAACATTCAAATTAAGTTCCTCTAGCCATTCTATTTGTGGTAATTTCCATGGGTTACTATGCTAATGTCAGACTATTTTGATACTAACTGTTAGCATGCTAAAGTCAACAGCAAGATAGGTTTTAACCTCAACAGATGCAGGATTTTAGAATTCATATTCACACCCAAAGGTGTTAAGAAACTTACAGGAATTACTACAAGCTATGCAATTCCCATTTTTTTCCAAAAAGGTTACAGGTAGCAGAATGGCCCAGGAGCTAGATTACTTGACTCAAGATCTAGCTTTTTTTCTTCTTTTCTTTCCTAGCTCTGTGATAGAGCAATACAACTCATTGCTCTATCACAGACTTTCTATGTTACCTTATCAGGTTGCACAGCTTCCTTAGGCCTCAGTTTCTCATACATAAAATGCAGGTAATAGTCCTGCCTTGAAGAGTGCCTTGCTGTTAGGTGCTCAAAAAATTATGATGGGGTGAAACAGATCAGTCACAGAGAGGAAATGATGTGATTCTGTACCTTCAAAATGACTTGCATTGAGAGATTTTGTTTGCTGTACTGGACAAATTATAGCCATGCAGCAGCGCCCTACAACTATATCGCTCACCAGAAGAGAAGTTGCATTTCACTTCTCCATGTGCCCCAAATTTCCACATTTCTACTAGAACTTGCTTGACCTCCATGTCTCCCTCCCTCACCCCCCCCCCACCCCTTTTAGGGTTAACTTTCT
>NW_009914263.1:63757-64431 GCF_000696875.1 Nestor notabilis
CTGCTGAATATGGGATTCAGATGACCACCAGTAATGGCAGGGGGGACATGTGGGAGCATATGAATATGAGGAGGGAGTATAAGCAGGGAGCGAAGCAGGGGAATACTGCTGCTAGCAACTAAAGCTGGCAGCTAAACTGATTCAGCTACACTGCAAATGACACTGAATACTTTACATGTCTCTGTGGCAATAAGGTTGCACAGCCCACTTACAAGGTGCTACTAATGGCTAGAGAAAAGTAGTACACAACTGCTTGAGACATACTCACCAGTGCATTTTCTGGCTTTTCTCTGGCCAGTTTTAAGTCTTTTGCCCTTCTAACTACACCCTGACAATATTAATGCAGCCACCACTGCCTTTCACTAATGCTTGTATATGAACTACCCAAGTTTCAAAAATTACAGTCTACTCAGCATATGTAGGTATAATTATACATAATCATAATATATATATTATATATGTTCTAATTTGTACAGAACATTTGCACCTCTAGATAGGAGTGTGAATTTTACAGTTTTCTAGCTGGTAGACAACACAATTTTAAATATCTGGCTACTATATTAAATAAGTGTGTGAATTCCTGTCTGTAAAAATGTTGTGTTCCAGGAAAGTTGCCAGATAGCAGCTAGAACCCTACATTTTTGACCCAGCAACAGAGCTTGAACCTTTGTACT
>NW_009914263.1:64462-73821 GCF_000696875.1 Nestor notabilis
CCTTAGCCTCCTCAGAATGCTGACCTGCAGCCTAGTTTTAACATTGTACCCTATGATCGCATTTACTTGTTCTTTGTGTGACACTTTACGAAATACTTGTCTGAACCACAAACACTCTGCCCTACTCCACTTATGTAATCACATTCAGAAATAGGTTTATAGCTTATGTGATAAATACAGTTCTTCAGAAAGCTGTATTAACAACTATTTTCTGTTTTTACTAATCCTGGAAGAAAATCGACAAAACAAGCAAAAACATCCAAGATTATATTCTCTATACAATGGTGTATTTCCACTTATTTCAGAGATTTGTTTGGTGTAACACCTTCAGTCTATATGTGCTGGTGTTAACATTTTCACAGCAATGTTAACTTAGTCTTGTAATTCATAAAGCATATAATATATGCACACTAAACAATACATTTAGAAAGACAAACACTGAAGTATGAGCATAACACACAGGCAAGACTTTGCGGCTGTGGGAACCCTAACTTCAATATTTTCTAATTTAAAATGTATTTTTGAACATAACACCTTAAAATAGCCAGTCCAAACACATAGAGTCAGCCTGGTTCTTAGCAGAGCCTGTGATGTTTGTGTGGAAACACAGTGACTCTTGTGTCTTCCATGGACAGAGAAGCAGCCACCAGTATTGATTGCCCAGTGTTGACAGTGCAGCAATATGCATTTGTCTTGACAAATTGCTACTTTTATTTTATACCTTTTTCTGTGTTATGTACCTACATTCAGAGTCACATGAACTCAAGAAATGTGAGAGAAAACTTGTCCATGATTAATTTCAAAGTGGCCCGATGAAATGCATTGCCTCCACTATCATATTTTCTTCTGCAAGCAGACACATGAAAAGTAAGAACTGCCCACATTTCTTAATGAAGTGACATTTTAGAGAAATTAATGTCTTCAGCACATCAGTCAGGAAAAAAATGACACAGTGTTCATACAAAACTTCTTCAGATCCAAAACAAGCAAGAAACATTAGGTGAATTGCAGTTTGAAAATAATTGCTCAAAGTTTGATTTATATTAGTTGGTTAGAGAACTTACACCTGTGCCTATGGAGTAGAGGGAACAAAAGACATTAATTATCTTTATCAGCATTGTTTGGTTTCATCTCTAGGGCATTATGACTACAACAACCCTACACTATTAATATTACATACCATTACTTCTTTAGGACAGCAGTGAATCTGAAAAAAATAAAATCATTATGAAAAACTGCTGACTAAACTCAACTATCTATAAACAATACTGGACTCTCACATTAGCTTGAAGTATTTCATTGCCTTTTAACTCCACTCTGTAGCATTTTGTTCTGGAGTCAACACCTTACTCATTAACAGGATGCCTTCAAAGTGTAATGCTAATGCCTTCCTAGCCCCATTACTTCCCTCTGCTAGAGAACACCGTATGATGAACAGCTCACTTCAGGGACCACGCAATGATTCCCTCATCTTCAAAATACAATTGAGAATGTATTTAAAGTACAATACTGCCTTTTTAATTTCAAACATTATTCTTGTCATTAGCAATTTTCATTTCCAAAACCTGCTTTTGACACAGTCACCAGAAAACTGAACTAAAGAAAATCTTGATCTAGAGATTAGTTACATCATTCTGAAAAAAGTCATCACATTCACACTTTGTAGGTCTAATGAAACATGCACATAGCTCAATAAAGTCCAAGACTGTATACAACTAAGATAGTCCAGTGACAGATTTATGTACTGCCATAAAAAAACAATGTTACTTGTTGGTAAGGTTCACTGGACAGTAATTAACTGGTGTGCTGATTTACAGATTATGCAGATTGAACAGTTTTGTATGCGAAAGCAGATGCAGGCCCCCTGCTTTTTCTTCCTTTGTTCTTTATTGTGTTATACTTAAAATCTAAAAGGTGTCGGCTCTTGCAAAAGCCCTCTTCCATTTTTTAGCCTTCTAGACTACTGCTTTCAGATTACTATCTGACTGTGAGAAGTCCTAACACTTTTCATCCCTACTCATTTTATTCTGAGCTCAGAGATGCCTTCTCCAAGCAAAAATTCTTCACAGACTTCCTGTGACTAGCTTCTGAGATAACCGATTTGTGAGTCACATCACCTACTCCATCCATCCATCCACTGTTGCCCTCTAAACACACATAACACTTGAAAATTGGCTTATCTTTGCAAGGGCAATAACAGTGCTCAAAAGTGATCAAATATGATAAATGGGAAATGTATGCAAAACGGTGTATTTATAATGATGTTGTCATACAACCAATATTCAGAAATTATGTAGTTTTTGAGAGGTTCATTACACAATAAACAGTAACATGTTTAAACAGACAGAAATGAGACTTTCAGTACCATACTTGTGATGTTGCTCTGACCTTTATTCATGTGCCAAATTCTTAGATGATGGAAAGGGAAGGAGGGAAATATATAAGCCCTACCTGAATTAATCCTAATTAGCTTCCACATTTCCAAAGGCCACACAGCATGTGAAATCCCTGAAAACAATTTCATTCCTAAAGTAATTATATATAGCATCTTCAGGTCCTACAGAAAATACAAACACCCGAAGCAATCCTTTCTCAGTAGGTCATTTTTTTGCCACAGATTCTGCTCTCTGCTGCTAAGAACTACTTAAAACAACATGAAGGAAACTATTGAAAGCTCTCAAAGAAGTAGAAGGAAACCAAAACTCCAAATATGTTCTTCAGTACATTGCTTGCAACAAAGTATTTAGGTTTGAATTCCTTAATTTATGGGAGACTCTAGAAAGAAAATACGACTGCAGCACATTTTGATGACATGGTTGTCTTAGAACTTAGTAGTAACTCCCTGATTTTTACTTGATTCCTCCTTCCTAAAAATACACAGGACTTTTTCTCAGTATCAAAGGTAGAAAACTGATCTCTTAACTTTCCCTTAGAACACTACAACCAGCTCTCACCATCTAAATTGAAAAATAATAGCTTTGGTTGATCAGATATCTGAGAATCTCAAGTTTTACACTGGCTTAACTGAGATTAGAATTTGATCTATTAAAGTGATTTGAGACATGCTGTGTGAAAGAAAAATCTCGACAAGATGAAACTTTATAAGGCTGTTGGCCAGCCCACAGAGAAAACAAAGCTAACTAACAAAGCGGATGGTACCATCTAGTGGCTGGCTCCTACCATTTGGCACATGTATTGCACACTTCTACAGGCCTGCAAGCTCCAAAGCTCCTGCTTGGCAAAGCCGTACTTGCAGTGGTAATTTGAAGAAAGTTGATACTCTCTGATGAGAGCAGACTGCCCCTGTCAGAGTGGAGGGAGAGCATTAAAGGTAAGGAAGGTATCTTGAAGGGGAGACTGAGTGATCTAAGCTCCCTGTAAACATTCCTCTTACCTTGTAATTATTGGCACTGCTCCAAAGCTGTGTAGAAGGAATAGCCCCTGCAGCATCAGAGAAGGGAGGAGTGGAAGGAGGACTCAGTTTCCAGTAAAGGGAGTTCATTCATCAGTCCTTTCCTCCCTGCACAGCTGTCTGCCTTTTCCCACCACAGCCAGACCTTACTAGAGCTCACCTTACAGCAACACCCCCCCAAAAAAGATTAAGAGACTGATACTCAACATCTACCATTAAAGTACCAAAATCAGGTATTACCAGGGTACTTATTTCACCATGGCAATTTCTACCTTTTTTACCTTGTGGCTGCCTCCTCTCGCCCCCAAGTCTTACAGATCCCTTTCTCCTCAAAACTCCCCTATAACCTCTCAACCTTTTGCTACTTCTGTCTCCTCGGTCTCCTGAAGAAATCAGAAGATTTTGTCAGCAAAAATTTTGTGCTGCCTCTCCATCTTTGCTCTTTACTATTTGGAATCTACTAGTCAAGAGCATCACCAGCAGTATGACGAAAAGGCTAAATGATCAGAGATGTAAGTCCCAGTGATTTGGGATCTCTGCTGGTTCTCTAATTTTCTATAACATTTCAGATGAGATGCTTTTTCTGAAACTTGGGGTTTTTTTCAGCAAATGGAATATATCTAAGGATAGGCTACACCCTTATATACTGTTTGCCAGTTTGTAGAATTCTATTTAAAAAATTAGAATTATGAGAATTGGACTTTTGGAATTGCTCAAGTATTTATCTTCCAAGCCACAGATCATTTCCGTCCTACAACAAAGCAACAAAACCCATTGTAATAGCAGTATCTGACAGAATAAAGCGAGATTCTCAAGATCCAAGCTTGCCACAGCAGAATAAAACATAAGTCTGCTCACAGAGATGTCAGTGTCCTCCAATAGAAGAAGGAATGCAAGCTTTGGCCTTGCAAACTGCATAAATCCAGGTCTGAGCAAACTGATTTGGTTACTGCTACAGGTCTACATATGGTAATACAAGCTTCCCTGCAAGACAGTTTATTACCATTTAAGCCAGACATTCTTGCAGCTGTCTATGTTAGTGTAGCTAGGCAGCGTCTGCTACCAGAGAAGTCCATTCAGGTGTATCCATGCCGAGGATAAACATTGTTTTGGTGCCAAAAACTGAAGCTGGCTGTTGTTCTTAAGCTTCACATATCACAGCAAGAGACATTTGGCCAAATGCCTTTTGGTCTAGACAAGAGACATCCTCATGCAAAACAGCCAAGTAGAGAGGTTTCTAATTGACTTCACGGGATTAGGAAGAGGGTCATAATCACATCAAACTATCTGGAAATGGTCATTTATGGTAGGAATAGACTGAGTTTCTTGCATAATCTGTTTAATCTTCTAAGAAGGATTTAAATGTGGTATATGTTTTGCCTTGTCAGTTACACAAGCTAGAAATCTGGTCAAATTTTAACCTGAAGGCAAATTAGCTGAAAATATTTCACTTTCTTCCTAGCTTTCTCTTTTAGTAGGCATAGTTTTCCTTATTGAATTCTGAATTGAAATATATAGCAGTTTTCATTTCTGTAATTAGAAGATGACTTACATTTGAATATTAAATCCTCAAAAATCTGGTATATCTTAATAATTTTTTCTGATCAACAGTATAGTTTTTTCATAGGGAGGTGGAGCAATTACATGATTGATTTTTTAGCTGCCTTTGAAAAAACTCAGTTTCATTAGTTGCATTCAGCAAACTCAAAAGGCAATGAGAATCTGTGTCAGCAGACCAAATTCAGACTGGTTTAATATGTCCCGGTTTATGTAGGCATTTTTATTTTCACTAACTTTAAAATCAGTCTAAAGGGGCAAAGGACTACAAATACCGCAGAACATGACTCATCTTGTTCAGAACCGTGCCTCTCACTCTACAGGAATACAGGATTTCAAGTTTTGAGCAGAGGCTGATGAACGAAATAGAATTTCGCCTTGAACGTACCCCGGTGGATGAATCAGATGATGAAGTCCAACACGAGGAAATCCCTACAGGCAAATACATAGCACCAATATTTGATAAGAGACTTAAGCACTTCCGGGTAATGGAAGGATCTCCGATTACATTCACTTGCAAAATAGTTGGAATACCTGTTCCCAAGGTAGGACATTCTCACTGTTAGCAGTAAAGGAGTAAAAATGCTATTTTCTATACATCCCTCTGGAAAGCCTCATTCCTAAGAACATGGCTCTTTGGAGATGATAGCTCTAAACCAAATAATATATTATTTCTTTTAATTTTAGAAAGTGGTGACTTTCTATACCAAAAATATCTGCTCCTGAGCATGTATCAGGCCTTGATATAATGTATGGACTGCCTCACAACTGACTACAGGTAGCAATATGTCACTGGGGGGTGTCTGATCACTACAGGTATACTGGTTCAAGGACGGCAAGCAGATTTCAAAGAAAAACACGCATTTCAAAATGAACAGAGAAGAAGATGGAACATGTTCTTTACATATTGAAGCTGCCACTAATGACGATGATGGCAACTATACAATTATGGCTGCAAACCCACAAGTAAGGTGTTTTAATTTCCACTACAAAAATTCTTGTTTCATCTTTTTCTAACATACGTTAAAAGGAACAGAGATTGGGCCACCTCGTCTGACACTGTGTGGTGGCTATCAAAAATCAAGTTGCTTCAGAGGATAAGAGAGAAAACCATGTAATGAAGAATGATGAAACTACTGCCCTATTCTTACACATCCCTGTCACAATTGTTGAGGACATTTTTTCACATTAATAACTCCTGTCCTATCTTCTGATCCCACCACCTGTGCTGCTGATAGATACCTTTTGAGATGCGGTAAGAAGACAGACATATATGGGGCAGAAAGAATAGAGCAAAAGGAAACAAAGAGTTATGTCAAATTTGGAAGTGTTACCTAACACAATTATTCTATACTTAGGATGCAAAAATGTGGATCTGCAAATGTTCTCATACCCGAATACCATTCTCTGTCACCCTGTGCTAGCTTAGTTGTTTATTTAGCAGTACACTCAAGTAGATCAGGTAACTTTTTCCAGTTCGAATTTTTTCCTTTTTTGTTGAATTATATTTCAACCCAACTACTTTACAGTTTCTATGTGACTGCACAAACACATGTGCTAGTCCTTGTGGAGAGACGGTGGCAGGAATGAGCAAGCAGGGATAGACACTGCTCAAGCTGGTTTACACAGCACCACTGCTAAATACGCTGCCATAGCCTTGAAAAGGCTGAGAAACACACTGCTCTAGACACACAAAGAAACCCCGTCCTCACTTGCACTCCACCACATGCTAATAACATTTGCTTTGAAAAAGTAATATTTATACTATAATTCATCTACTTTATAAAATAAATCCTATTGCATTGTAAATGATAAAATATTTATACGTTGCATAAAATGAGCTATTAACAAACTATTAATTCTGTTTCCATTGTAATTTGTAGGGGAGAATCAGTTGTTCAGGCCACCTGATGGTACAGAGTATCCCTGTTCGGGGCCGAGTATCAACAGTTCAGCCTCACAGGTAAAAAAAAAGACAAGTCCTTCAGACCCTTTTTATGTTTCTTACTGAAGGTGTTCAAAATAACTAACTACTGTACTTCAATGCACTCTGTACTTCACTTCTCAATGATAAAATGGAAGTAAGAGTGACCCAAAAGGTCACTTCTAGAATGTAGTATTTTTGAAGGTCATCTTCAAATACTGGGAAGTTTAAGTGTAAAGTATTATTTTATTTACCTGTCGCAGTAGAGTTAAAGGCAAGGAATGGATTAGCAAGATGAAATTCAGCCAAAAGGCGGCAAAAAGAAGTGAAGGATAGCCTGGGAATCCAATGATACTACATGATATAGCTAATTTGGTAATCTTTCTAAGTGGAAAATATGCAAGTATTAAATTTCCATCAGTCCATTTCTTTCTGCTCTTTTATCTAACTCTATCTGTTCATCCTTTTCAACAATTTCTTCCTTTTTTTAAGCATTAGGAAAAAACTCTGCCTTCCAAACATATACATGCAATTTTTGTGTTGCAGAACACGATCCCGGGTGCCAGAAGGAGACAAAGAGGCAGTTCAAGAACGCTTTTTCAGGCCATACTTTCTACAGGCTCCAGGTGACATGGTAGCACATGAAGGGCGACTTTGTAGGTTGGATTGTAAGGTATTAACTATTTCCTCTGTTCATTCTTACTCCCTCTGACTCTGTACATGTATTGCTAGGTGTTTTCATGTCTTTTATTGCATGACTGAACACCTGTTAAAGTTTTAATGCTTCATTTAAAAAAAAAATATTTCTTATTGCCATTGTATCTGAGCTGATTCAGGGCATTTCTCTTCAACACATTCTATATGGAATGAAGAACATAGAAAACACAACCCCAGAAATAGAAGTCTTACTTACAAGGTTGTTCAAATTACTAGATATGTGTACCGTGTCCTTTACCAGTATGAACTCTGCTCTGCTATCAGATTCTTGAACATAATCCAGAATAGCACAAAACCATGAGAAAGAAAGGATTCAGCATGTTGCATTCTGTTCAAGCAAATGTTCCCATTGTATTGGACTGAATTACTGAAGGTTAATACTCCCTGAAAAGAGGGAAGAGAGCCCACTTCATTTTATGCTTCCCTGGTATGCACAGATGCAGAAACATACCCATTTACAGATTCAAATCCTGACATGAGAGAGTTGTCAGAGGCTAGAGTACATGCAGGAAATATCCTGTTGTTGAACAGCTCTAAGAAAGTCATCTGCTCCAACATATTTCAGTAGTTCTTATATGTTCCAGTAGTGCAGCAAAGGTGGTACAGCTGACATTGACCTCTTTCACACTCCAGAATGTCTCTTATCTTGAAGAGGGTAGAAGCTCTGAAGCACTAGTTAATGTCCTGAAGACGAACAGGATTCATTACTCATTTACAATGAAAACCTTACTAGGGAGCATGCCAGAGAATTTTGTTATTCTTAGCTCTGCTACCTTGGCTTATGAAGCCTTTAAAGCATGTCTGGTATTGCACAAACCTAGAAGACAGCAGTCCTCGTTCAGGAAAGTTCTACTTCCCTCTTTCTCTGGTTTGTAGAATATCATTTGGAAAGTATTTCAGACATGAGTAAGTACTTCTATCTATTGGAAAGATCGTTAAGACTATAATACAGCCTAATAAACTTTCTAAGAGATATTTAATCTATAGTGCTCTAAAGCATGTAAGTTTAGCAGCTACAAAGAACTATATCATTCTTCATCAAATTTATGAAACACAAAGTAATTTGTATAAAACACTTAATGTCTATTAAACTCTGTAGTGGTTTAGATCCAGGGTTTTGATTTATACCCAGCATTACAAAAAACCCAGAAAACTAGCAGATTACTAGGAGTCTTTTGTGACACTGATATATAACCAAGTATCTTCCTATCTGACTAAGAAAAATTTAGACATTTCATGTATTTTTTGCTTGCTTGTTTTCTGGATTTCTCCCTTTTGGAACTAATCAGCAGAAAACAGAAGCTGAGAAATAAAAAAAACAAACAAACCTTAATCTTTCTGTTCTAGACTTTGACATAATTCAGTCAGTATTTGGAAAAAAAAAAAAAAAAGACTTACCTATTTATTTACTAAAATCTATTTGTCAGTTTGACATTTGTCTCTCTCTGTTTCACTGTCTTTTAGGTGAGTGGATTACCAACTCCAGACCTGACGTGGCTCCTAAACGGCAAACCTGTGCTACCAGACGGCACCCATAAGATGCTGGTCAGAGAGACTGGAGTACACTCTCTGCTTATTGATCCTCTCTCACAAAATGATGCTGGAACTTATACTTGCCTTGCCACTAATAAAACAGGACAAAATTCATTTAGTCTGGAGCTCACTGTTGTAGGTAAGAATCATTGAAAAACTAGTCACGATGAAGTTATTGGTACATATTTCTTCAAATGTACTTTGCTTAGTTTCCCT
>NW_009914263.1:73852-122630 GCF_000696875.1 Nestor notabilis
TATTAATAAATAGTTAATCCACTGAGATTAGGAGAGTTCAAGAGCTATAAAACTCATCTGATGGAAGGAAACAGATCTGCTGCTCAGTCAATTGGTGCACTCCTGTTATTAACAGAGTGCTATAAGAATTCTGTCTCATCATCACTTCACCTCTCCTCTTGGCAGAACGACAAAATTCTCCTCAGAAAGTGCATAAGGTTTGAATTCATAATATATGTTGAGGTCTCCTAGATTTCAGTCCCAATTTTATTAGTTTAAAAATGTTTTTAAATAG
Organism: Nestor notabilis; assembly: GCF_000696875.1. Classification (NCBI taxonomy): domain Eukaryota; kingdom Metazoa; phylum Chordata; class Aves; order Psittaciformes; family Psittacidae; genus Nestor; species Nestor notabilis. Next base: position 74,127 of record NW_009914263.1, read on the forward strand.
AAAAATACAAATCTGAATACTATTCTTTAGTAAAGCCTTACCAGATCTGAGATACTGAAATTCATATATCTGACATTAGTTTCCTGCAATGGTAGTATGTTTAGATGCATTAGATATACAACCATTCTTTTATGAACATCAGTTCTGCCTATTATTTTCTTTATGTTGCCTTACAGAGGCTATGTCATGGCATTTCATTTTCCTTCCAATATCCCATTAAAAATTCACAACCTATTTTGATATCACAAGAATAATTTTTGGTCATGTTCTTCCATACTGTATGAACTGAAACAAACAATAAAGTATCTGTTGTTCAATTATTCTTTTCACTTTTCCAGCAAAGGAAGTGAAAAAAGCCCCCATGTTTTTGGAGAAGCTTCAGAACTGTGGTATTCCTGAAGGGTACCCTGTCAGATTAGAGTGCAGAGTTGTGGGAATGCCACCCCCCATATTTTACTGGAAGAAGGATAATGAGACCATCCCGTCAAACAGAGAGAGGATGAGGTACTGTACCATCATATCCATGCATGGAGTTTCTTGTGTCTGAACCAATTGTTTCCTTGAAAACCTGTGTGATAAGTACAGGTGGTGGTATTCTTAAAACAATTTCTTTTTTTCCACATGAAGTTGTAAAAAGCTGGCTTCACTGTGAGGTGAACAATAGCTACTTCCTTGGTTGAGAATAAAGGCATGGAGCATAACATGCCACTGATTTGGAGAGTGGTGATAGACTTTTTGGCCCATAGGCCTGATACAGCATATGCAGCTTCTTACTAAAGACACTATGATATGGTATTTTAAGGCATTTTAGCAACTTACGCTTTCTCTCAACTATTTTTTCCTCTCAACTATTTTTTCATAGTTCTAACTATGAATGAATTCAAACTCAGAACAGTTAGAACATGGTTGTGAATTCCCCAGAGAATGGAATAATAGAGAGTTAGCATACCAGATACAAAGGCTGATAACAAAGTTTGGTCACAGACATAGGCAAAGACTTTGATCCCTGCTTACAAAATAGAACAATGTTCAGGTTCAGATCTTGCATTCAAATGCATCACTATTTTTTAGGTTTTGCAAAAGAAAAGCTATGAAATAATGTGTCTGGCTGTAATTAAAGAGAAAATTGCTTTCATTTATTTTTTAAAGATTTCTACTTCAACATAAATCTTATTTTTAATATTTTATTTTACTTGGCTTCAACTAATGATTGGATTTTGACTCATTGCATCTCCCAGATCAGCTTCAAGTAGTACTACATTTTTACGCGCACACCCTGCAGGCTTTCTGTAAAGAAAGCTGGTGCCGCAGCAGCACTTTTTCTGAAGGCACACCTATCACAAGGTGTGTTTCAAGCTTACTTGAAAGTATCTCTGTGGTCTCCCTGTCCCCATTCAGAGATTACTGCGCCTCTCCAAGAAGTCCACCTGACTGATCTTCTGTAGCCTGTAGTCTATTCCTCTGCCTTTAAGTATATTACTCAAATATATATTTCAAATACTGGTACTTTCACAGGAATTATGGTTACACACATGGGAAACACTGTAGTTAATCTAAAATGATCAACTGTCCTGAAAAGCCTCATTTCCAGTTGTTTCACAGAAGCTTAGAAAACAAGTTTTTGCTTCAGCTTAGCAGAAGAATATCTAAGGGAAACCTCCCACACCTCACAAAGCCAAGAGCTAACATTAGGTTTGTAACAACTCTGCTATTTCGGCCAGTCATGACCAAACTGCCTGCCCCCAAGGCTTCAAGTGCTTTTACACAGGTCCGTGTGAGTGATGGGCAGCATTGTCCTTGTTTGTCCCTAACTTGCATCACTATTATTTTCCTGCCTAAAGCTAAGAGACCTTTTTTTGTATCATGGTGTGGGCCTGCATGAGCTTCTATACTAGTACACCCCCAGCATAAGGCATATTATGTAGTGCAGAGAGCAAAGGGTGAATGTTCCCTTTTTCATTAGAGCTACTGGAAGCAGAAAATGTCCTCTTGGCCTGAAATTCTCTGGTTTGTTTTTTCATTCCAGTTCATAAGAAAAGAAAACCTCAAGTTTCAGAACTTCCTGTCACTTCAAATATTTTAATGTACTTATCTCCCAGCTCTTCCTTAATAATAAGGGAATCACTTGGGTTGATAATAAGGACCAACCACAACCTATAGAGCAGAGGAGCCTTAGTTCTCTGATATACTACCAAATAGTTTTTCCTGGAAATTGCAGCCTGGAAGTCTGAAATCACTGAAGAGCAAAAGAAGAGGAGGGAAAAATGAAGCAGGTTTCTTTAAGAGTGTTGGCCAAACAAATCTTTAGGATTCTGCCACTCAGTCATTTTCTCATGGAAAAGGGTGCCATAAGAAAATTTCTGAGTGGCTCTCATTACAGTTGTGAAGAATATCACAACTTTCTAGAAATGTTCTTGGTATTTTGTTACATTATTCTTCTAGCTTCCAAACTAGGTAAAAATACAACAGGACGTCACAGCAGCTTTGCACGGGTTTAAGTTCATTAGAGTTCAATAAGAAATTCCAATATTAAAACATAGAGAGTAACAATTTAGCTCACACTGTCACATGATGTCTTTGCACAACTGGAAGGAGGAAGAACAAATTTCAATTAGTCTGGTCACTGGTTGAGGCCATACTGAAAACAAATCTACTGACTAAAAATGTCTTGGACTGCTACCTCTCTGAGAATAGAAGCTGTGACTTACCTATTACATAATTAATGTACATACTGTAAAATCTCAAAGTTTTTATGTTCTTGAGAAATACTAATTCCAAAACAACTATTTTCCCAGCATGCATCAAGATACAACAGGCTATGTCTGCCTCCTCATTCAACCTGCCAAGAAAGCAGATGCTGGCTGGTATACCTTGTCTGCAAAAAATGAAGCTGGTATTGTCTCTTGTACTGCTAGACTTGACATATACGGTAGGTATTGGCTAGTAAATCAAACAAATCAGAATTTATTTTCTTTGGCTGGTCCCAGTAATAAAACATAAAATGTATTCCCCAAACTCTTGGATTATAACTATAATCTCAAAAAAACCCAACCAACAACCAACCAACCAACCAAACCAAAAAGCCCCATGTTTTCAACCTTATATTTCTTGTCTAAAAAACCAAACCAAACCAACCAACCAACCAAACAAACAAAAAACCCATACCAAAACCAAACAAACCTCAATTATCAGAGATAACTGCAAATCATCAGAGCATCTCTGTCAGTTTTCTGCCACCTTGTGGTGATATAGACAATATCAATGTAATGTTCAAGAGAGGGCTAGTAGAGTCATTCAGAAAAGGTCACATAAAATGAAAAATAATTCCTTAGGTATCTAAATGTTGCAAGACATAAATTAAACTTTAACACGAAGAATTCAAGGTACAAACAGGAAAAAGATGGCAAGTATGAAATGCTTCCTGATTCCAACCATATTTTCTAATGGCTCTACAAGCCTTATACACCAAGGAGTGACAGGAATCATTTTTCTCTGTGCTATTCTGAACGAATGGGGTTGGAGGATTAAAAGAGTGGTCTGGTATTTGGAATTTCATGTACAAAGAGAAAGTACAGTAAATAATGAGTATATTGTTCACACAGAAACAAACTGGGGGCTGCAAGAAAAAAGGATGCTCTTTTTCAAATATTTCCAGAGAGACAGGGTCAAAATTCAGCATGGAAAGACACTTCCTATCAATGCTTCAGAAGCAGATTGTGGGTCCCATGTTATTCTTGGAGTTTTTAGCCTGAACTACCCCTTCATTTCAATTGGTCACAGATATGCTTGTCCCGTTTGGGTGCAGACATGGAGGTTTTGTATCGATAAATACCAGCAATGATAATATTAATTTCCCCTTCTGAAGTGTTTTAAGAATTATAACTATTATACATTATATAGTAGCTAGATATTCCTACAAAACTATAACTGTATTTGTTCATATGGGAACATGCTGAACGTCACTTTCAAATTACTGAATCTTTGGATTACATTTCTTTCAGTATCTTTAAAAAAAATCTAGGAAACTTGTTACTAGTTGTAAGTAGTAGAGGGAAATAATACTTGTAATCACTTCTTTAAATAAAATGCCTATATTACTACTTTGAAATTAAACACCACCCAAAAAACCAAAATAAATCATGAAGCAAAGTCCCCCAAAGGACAGAGTAGTACAAAATCCAAAATCAAAGCCATGTCCAGTTTGTTCATCTCTATTCATGCTATGGTATGGTTTTGGCTATGATTGCAAGAGCTTTGGAGAAGGCTCCAAAGATTAAATGACTGAATTTTGGACTTAGTAAAATCTATGTAACCATTACCACTGAACTGAACGGGGATGAAATTCCATCTGTGGACTTTAATAAAAATACTCAACGTATAAACTACATAAATGATAATATTTGAAGGAACAGACCTGAAAACAGGGAGCCACAATGCTGTACTCTGTCCAAAGATGTTGAAAGCAACTTTTAGTTGTGTGCACTGATTTCTGTTGTTTCATTGATAACTTAATGAGAGGTTTATACAGCCTATTCTGTTTCTGTTGCTTCAGCTCAGTGGCATCGTCAGATTCCACAACCAATAAAGCTTCGATCTGGTGGCAGCCGGTATGCAAGCCTTACTGGTCAAGGACTTGACATTTTTTCTGCCTTCCCAACTACTGAAAGCCCTATGCTGTTTTCATCACCAACCCAAAAGGTGGTGGAGAGTGAAGAACTTTGAAAAACAATTGTTCCAGTTACACCCGCAGAGATACTAGAACTGCTGGGGGGGGAAGGGGAAACAAACCCAAACACACAAAATAAATAAAAACACAAAAGAGGTACAAGTCAAGATGCTCAAGGTTTACAAACAACTTGTTTGTAATTAAGTGTACTGCTGCAGCAAATGTTGCAAGTAGCTTACCATACAAGATTTTTGCATATTATTTTCCTGCAGGATAATTGTGGTATGGAGTGTCGTGCAATAAATTCAGTACTGTGTAGTTTGCTAAGAATTACATAGTAAACATAGTTTTCAGCACTTAAAAGCCAATACCACTTTTACTGCTTGAATTAAAACTACCATACTGTAGCAAGCCATGTTAAGGATTGATGATTAGCTGGAGTACTGCCAGTGAAAACATTGACATTACAACAACAATAATCTTGAATGAAGGTAAACAACAAGACTTTGAATGTAATGCTAAAAGACATGCCAGAAAATCACAAAGCACAAGTCACAGGGAAAAGATGTAACTCATTTTTATATATTATTATACCAATAATCTTTGAATTTTTGAACTCAAGACTAGATAAATATAGTGTTTCATGTAGATGCAGCTGTATACCCTATATATTTATATTTGTGTGTGTGTGTTTACTCCATGAACTGTGTACTCACGGTGTAAGGATTCATAAAGTAAGGGACCGGGCACATGCATAGGATGCTAACATAGGAAACCAAAATTCCTGTTGTCTGAAGCATGTTCTCAGGAGCCCATAGCTGAAACGGTTTTCCAGATGTGCTTCATATTTTTTTCTTTGCAATGTTAATGATATTCTGCCTTCAAACACAGATGATATCAAGTTTGTAACTCTGTGGTTTTTAAATACTGTTTAATACCATTTCCTGATTTTTAACATGAGTAAATTAAAAAGGCGTCTGCCATCTAGCTCGTTTTTTAACTAACTGAAAAGGAATTATGATCTAGTCAAATTTAAATTTTCACCATCATTAAGGAAATGATCACAAATGTGGTGCCTACTATAAAGAGAAAATTCTGTTAATATACAAAAGTTATGAAGTTAAGCAACAGTTATGTGCAAAGAGCTAAAAAGCCTACTGTAACTGATAGTAGTAATAAATAAGGTAATTTATTGAAAGTACAACAGAAGGTGTTAAATGACAACACTTAATGATTGTTTTAAACATATTTATCATCTACACAGTTGTATTAATACCTCCCAGCGCTTAGAATCTGTGAATATCTAAGATTATTTCCTGCACCTTTAAATTACTGCGATCTTTCTTCTTTGGAGATTGTTTTCAAGCAGTTCTTACTGCTTTCAACATGGCTCGAGAATGCAATGAAGTCCTAATCAAAGTCACAGAGATTAAGAGGAAAATTTATAGGCAGTTTCATTTTAGACCTTATTTGGATTTTTTCAAATTAAAAATGTAACTTTAAAAAAATTGCATATGAAAAGAAAATAATGAAGTGTTCTATTTAGAGCAAAGAGATACTGCATATAGCCAGAGACTGAGAAAGAGATAGCCTTTCACTGGATTTCCTACAAATACAGGTTATGTTGTTTCTAACTGTTGGTTCCCTAAGAATTTAGTGGAAGTTAATTTGTTCCACTTCCCACGTGAGTGAAGACCATAAAACAAAACCATCATTACAACATTCATGCTTTTCTTACAAATCTCAGATGAGTCACCCCAGACCAAATAGATGAGGAAACTCAAATCCATTCTTATCCTGGGAGACAAAACAATGTGCAAATATTTCAGTGGGAAAGCAGAAATACCAGTTGTTGCCTGTGTAGTACCTCTTCCCTGGAAAACAAAATAAAACTAGTAGCTATTAAAAGTTATGCATTGATTCAAGTGACTTCAATTACAGGGTGCCGAATTTAAGACATTGTGGGTCTGATTTTCTAGGCTAAAGAACCTACTGTTCCTCTATCTTCACTTGTTTTTAGGACAGCTTAGGCATTCCAAAACTAAACCTAGACTGAGTCAGAGCTGGACAGCCCAAAATTTAAAGTTTGCCATATTAGTAACTACTCCTGTGAAAATAGTCCAAGGAAAGTCATTGGGTTTTGCTTGTTTAATCAAGTGCTGTTAGGAAGTAGAAAGTGAGGAAATTAAGACACAGAAGATCAAATTCTACTCCCATGTACAGTGCTGTTCTTCCCATTATTTCATGCCAGAACTGAAGAGTAGATTTTGATCCAAAGTATTGCAGGCTGTCTATCAGCCATCAGGTTTTATACCTAGCACAGGCTTAGTCAAAGGATTGTCTGCTTAGAACTCCCCTGTGGCCCCTGTGCCTGGCTTTGAGTGAGGGGCTGGACAAGATGACCTCCAGAGGCTCCTTCAGACCTAAATCACTCTATACTTCCTAAATTATTTTACTTTCCACTGCCTCTCTGAATACCCTATGTGGATTAAGTTACCCATTGACTGAGTAGAAACTAAGAATTCAAGTAAGTACAACCTTTTCCTTTTTAACTAGGCTATATCCTATGAGGCAATTCTAGCTACAAAGTGAACACTTTAATCAGAGATCTTTACGCAGTTTAGAAAATAAGAAATACTTACTATTAGCAAATAACTGGTTACCAGTGCTGGAATCATACTTTTTAATATTCCTGACAGTAGTAGTGGTTCTCCCATTTTACATCATCAGACAACACCCCCAAAAAACTCAGTACAAATTAAAAGACAAAGTGCACAGAGAAAATATGTAAACCACATCTCTTCAACCTTTTCTTCGTGATTTCAGTGGAATGCCTCCAAACTTGTATCATTCTAACCTGAACTGACAAGATGAGGATGAAATGGTACAGAGCTTCTTTTAAATGAACATTCAGTCCTTTGGAAGTTGGAGGACAAAGCCTAGTGCTGAAATATTTAAGAAAAAAAAACACCTGTGCAAGAAGGATTAATCCTTAGTCATTTAGGAAGAGGCCCCAGAAGTTTCCCTGAGAGGTAGCCTACAGGAGTGGACCACCAAAATTTGTCAGCTGAACTATAACATTCTCTCCTTGACAGTATTTACTAGCAAAAGCATCAAAACTTTACCCATGACATCTCCCTACACAATGCAGAAATCGGTAATTTCAATTACTTTTGGTACATCTGATACAAACAAAATCAGAGTCTGATCCCAAATGTTCTGTAGTCATTTTGCTTGTTAACTGCTACAGGACATTTCTCCTCTGCATGTACTGAGCCCATAAAAGGAGTATGTAAAGGAAGCTGATGTGGATGGATGTAAATACTGTTCATTAGTAGTACTGATGTGCTCATCACAAAGACAACTTGCTAGAAAAGGACAAAAAAATTATGTTGATGTTGTTAACTGATGGAAAAGCCATGGGAAAAAGGCTTGTGTAAGCAGTGGAGACAACACTGAGCTGTCACAAAACATGCAATGCTGTTTGAGATATGTCCTGTGGAGGATGGCACTGTCTTATCACTTGAGATTTGCAACTGTACTCCCTGAACAGCTTGGCTGTTCATTATTTTTGTTTAACTGAGTAACTGATTTGACTTCACACTTGCATGGTATTTCATTCTATTATTCAGGGCAGGGTACTGCAACAAGAAAAATCAATATTAGAACTTCCACTGAAGTCAGTGTTAGCTACATTCTTTCAAAAGTCCATTAAATCACCACGATGTTGAGCATAATGTTCTATCAGTGAGATACAGAAATGCTCAGGTTTGTAACCTCTCAGTGTTTTCTGAATCAGTGTCCTTAGTTTCCTGTTTCCTTCTAGTCCTGGTTTTGCATACAGAGACACAGTGTATTTCAAAGAACAGCAGAAATGACAACTTTTGTACTGAAGTCCTAGAAAGCAAAAGTATTATCTTTGCTTTAAAATTCTGGTCCAGCTTGGTGCAGACCCAGTGCTAAGCAGCACCACATTTCAGTTTGCGCTGATGTTGTTGGACTTCTTGCCTTAAAACAGCTGGATTGAGCTCCTTTGCTTCCATATGGAAGATGAAGCATACCTTCTAAATGCATCACATGTGCTAACGTGAGAAGATGAGAGCACACACTTCAAATACAAAAAGCCAAGTCTTCAGTTTTTATCTTTAATATGTAAACAATTGCCAATCCCAATGGTTTATAGTAATCATAGTTACTTCAAAGCAACAGATCTGGAATAAGAATTCCTTTAAAAACCTTGTTCTTAATGCTACCAGGTTTAAAAGCATTTCTGGAAATGCTTTCATACAACATTATTAGCAAGACCTAAATTTTAACTGTTTTATTTTGGAGAAGTGTTTCATTGTAATTGCCTTACTATTTACAATACGAAGATGTTCACTTTGAGCCTTAAAATTCTATTTTATAATTTTTTCTTTATTAAAGTTGCTTTTTTTTTTTTTGATCCAACTTCATTCTCACTGGGAAGGAAAATGTTAATGTCAGTTTTAAAGTATATTTTAAGTGCATATGAAAGGCAAAACCGAACACTTGCCTGTTCGGTAATGTATTTCCCTTCGTCTCACCTAAACTTAAATAAATGCTTCAGAGTTGCATATAAAAGTGTGTTCTTCACGTGCTCAAATAATTTTGAAAGAGTGCAATAAGATCAGGGGTGTCCTCAGAACTTTTCTGTGACAGCTGATTAATGGAAACAGGCCTTACAATATTTAAAAGAAAATAATAAAATACTGTAAAGTTGTACACAAGCAATGCTTCTAGAAGGTAATTATGAAATCTAGTTGTTTTTTTGAACAATTCTTCATATCAATTCACTTTGGTTTTAAATTATGCTTTCTTTTTCTGATAATCTCAGCCCCTTCATCAAAACTGGAAAGAAAAAGTTTTCTCAGGGGTACCAGAGCAGAAGCCAAGGAGTCTTTAGGACTATTTGCATATTTTAAAGGTCAGTATATTTGCCAAATTCTCAGGATCCTTGAGAATTAGCCACCAAAGGCTATGCTTAAGCATAATAATTTTACCTACAGACCATCATAACTGAACTCCACCATGTCTCAAAAAATCATGCAGAATCTACTACATTGGCTGCCTAGGCCACACACTTGCCGTGGAACACCCATTTACTGTCTCTAGACCAATGATCCTATAAGTTTCCCCGAACATGTAGGGCACTGGAGACCTGTTACAGAGGACTTGTTTTTTCAAACATTAGCTGTGTATAAGCACTTGAACAAGAGAAAATTGAATGAGAGTCAAACACACAAACAAACCACACTGAACTTCACTCTTCCCTATACACATCTTCAACTTGAATGATTTAACCTATTCTTTGTACATTAGTAGACTTTGGAATTAATTTTAAATGAGCAGCAGATGTAAAACCAACATTTGAAGGAAGATGGATCTTATAGCTCAGATACAGAAGAGAACAGGGGGAAATAAAAGGATGCACCCCATTACATTTGCTGGTACTGATTTTGCTTTCCCTTGTAACCGTGTTTCTCCATTCCTACCCGGCTTGATTTCTATGTACTTCTGCATCTGCTAGGTCAGAGGCAATGTTCCTAAGACCATCTGAGCTCAGCTACACCTCCATGGGTTAAAGCAGCTACTACACTTTTTATGATTTCCTGTAAGCAACACAAGCTGTTTTTATTTATGTCTTTCTACTTCTAGTCCACTATAAAGAACTGTTTATTGCATAATACAAAGAAATTCTGGGCTGTATGTTCTGTGAATTTAAGTGGAGTTCTCCATTTACATGAGTGGGAAATTCTGTTCAGAAACTGACCATCTTTTAGGATCACACAATCCATTAGTAGCAGGCAACACAGTTTTGTAAAGAAACGGATAAATACCAAAGACATTCTGAAATTTTGAGGGGGAAAAAAAAAAAGGACTATGCACCCTAGACTGCAGGAAGCCATTCAAAAATGAATCTCTTATTCCTTGGAGTTACATATCCAGATATTTTAAGCAAACTCTGTGTAAGATATATTTTGCATGCTAGTTTCTGTACAAATGAAAACTGAATTACAAACTAGAAAAAAAAAGTAGACAATATTAAAATGTACTCTTTGGTAGAAAACATATTTAAATATTATTCATGGGGATTTTTAAAGCCATGTTTTCTTGATATGTAATTAAAGTTTAAAACATAAGGCATGTTTTTAAAAGTGCCCAAGTACCACGTGAAATCAATGTTTCTTACACGATACCTGTGTAGAGGAAACACTGGACTACTACTTCAATGAATAAACATGTCTTTATTCTCTGCACATTTGGTTTTTCCTGGATATTCTGTAGTGATAGAACAGCTGAACATAATTAAAGCAAATAGATGCTGTTCTGTAAATTCTTACTGAATTAAAAAAAGAAAAAAACCCTAGATAAATTTCACTCCTAAATTACAGCAAACTGCATCCATGTTGCTTAGCTCAAGTAGCTGGAACCCTACTTTAAGTGTAAGAATGCCTATCTTAAGGAAAAAGCTTACTTCGGAAAATCAAAAATTTGATTGAAAATCATATTATTCTTTGTGCCCAGTGAACCACATCACACAACAGGACACCCACAAAGATTTCACCAGAGAAGTTCTACTTAAGAAAGTATAGAAAACTTCACTAAATATTAAAAAAATCTAATGACACTCATGCTTCCCTGAGTGAAACGGTTGTAATGTCATTGACTTTACAAGAGTGTAACCAAGGTTAGCAACATTTTTACTTTTCAGAATTTGTACAGCTGCACTATTTAACAATTCCAGTCCAAAACTGAGCTTTGCCCTGTATGTGCGTATACTACAAGATGGTCTGTGCCCTAAATACCTTATAAATGGTGAAATGGAAAATAGAAGCCTAAAATTGGAATGAATTGAAGTCGTAAGACATGCTAATACATATTCACTGATGATTCCAATACTTAGACAGGAAGTAAACACTGTCTTTTCATTCCTAACATACACTTACGGAACGTGCTACCCTAGTTCTGCTCTCAGCCACTGAAAGTCACTGCAGTTAAAAATGTCACTCCAGTTTTGAGTTCAAAAATAACTCTGGTCACCTTGTCAGAATAGGGTGATACGATTCAAAGAATCACAGAAGCAGAGTATCCACAGCTACTTCAAACAGAAACCCTTGCAGTCTGAACCTTTTAGAAGAATAAAGGTTAATTTGCCACAAATTGTCCATTAGAATTTCACACTGAATTTCAATAGTAAAACATGTATGTGTGTAGTATGCAACAAATATTTAATGAAGCAAGCATTTCACATCCCCAGTGTTTTCACAATAATGTGGGGTTAGAATTACAATGTACTGATACTACAAATAGAAATATTTCAGGTTTGCACTGCTGTTCAGCGCGAGAAAAATTTATGAGCAGACAAACTCAGTCTCTAAGAACACACAAAGCTCTGAACATCTATGCTTTTGCTTCATTTGGAGGGTCACTGGCAGCAATAATCATTTAAGAGGAGGGGGCTTCAAATGCCTATACCAGTAAAGTCCAATATAGAAGAACGGTCACAGCCCTTATCTGACAAGCATCAGACAGCCAGTGGGGAACAAATATTTGAGAGCAATAATCACACCCAAGTTAAACTTAAACAGTCAAGTTTACATTTCACAAAATGTCATAAAGGAATTTGCAAAGGAAAGCTATGAAAATTAACCTATGACTTCCTGAATAGTTGTGTTTGAGAAGTCCAAAACAGCATGGATTATGTGCTTTTCAGACTGCCTTCGGAAAGAATTTTTAATGTTTAAACTTCATCCTCACCCCAATTCACTCCCCAAAAATCTTTGACAAGTCATCAATAGACAGACAGCTGTCTATACACTACAAAGAACTACTCTGCTGCCTTCAGTACTACAGCAAATTAGAAATCCCACCATCCAGCTCAACGCTGCACCCTCTCAAGAAACAAAAAATACTATAGCATTATATAGAAGACAATTTTTCCAGTAGCAATATTACTAATTATTATCAATAAAGAGATCAATAAAACATTTACATTCCATTAGCACAACCAAATCTAAGAGAATAGGCATAATAATCTTACCATATTGTTCAACACCACAGATTGATGCAATGACCTGATTTGCAAATGTTCACAAGCTACGTACTGCAGCGAAGTGCTTCTTAGGACTTTGGTTTCAATTCTTAATAATTTTTGGTAATATGCCCACAGATATTTTATGTTTTGTGTTGATTTGTTCCTTTTTATGTGAACTTAGTATCATTCATCTAACCATTCACTGCACACTAATCCATTATTTTTATAATTGCATCATCATATGCAGTAGACAAAATTACAACACTGCATGGAAGAAACACAATCTGAAAAGAAATTGGTATTAAGTACTTCTATGTAAATTACATATAAACTGCACTGTCATGTCCCACTTAATCAAATTATATGACAGTAGTGCAGAAACGCACAAGTAACATTCTTGCACACCATTCTGGTATTGATAGCTTTGTATTGTATTACCCTTCCCACCTAAGGTTTAGAAGGCTATCTTTCACTAAGCTAAGTCTTCCATGTCATATAATTGCACAATTTATTTGCATCATATTCCCATTTCAGGACAGAAAAGCCACTACTATGCTAGCAGTGCAGGTGAGAATGTCTCACAGCTAATAATGTTTACAGCTAATAAACTACTGTAATATGGCACATCATCTAATTATTTATGGATCACACCGATTATTATTACAGATATAAACTTGCCCTTTAATCATGAGTAATATTCAAACAGTATCAAATTTGCTATATGATAGACAGCAATTAATTCTATTCTCCGTATATATAAACTTAAGCAAAGAAATCAGTGAGTAACATGACTTCACATTCCCAGAAGGCTAAATCCACTTTCTATTGGCTGGTAAAGATCTAATGTAATTCCTAAGAAGAAAAAGGCACACACTTAAATAATTAGAACTATCCATTACCTTTAAAGAGGCTAAAGCATACGTTAAAAACATTCCTGAATGCTAGTGTTTAAAGGAGAGAGTTGCTCAGAATATACAGTGCCTATTCTATATATGTTCAATCTAGCTTGAAATGCTGTCCCAGCAGCTTCCACTCCAGGAACAGCCCAACTCCTGCCTCAGGAAAAGTATGAGTCTGCAATACAGTGACCAAGCGCAAAACGTCAGTAAGGGGTTTGAGAGAAGTCAGACAGAAACGTCAGATCTTTGCATGCAACTGTTTCTCCAGCAGAGTTCCTCTCCCCCAAAACAGGGCTTCGTTCCTATTAATGCTTTTGGTTTTCGCTGAAAGCTGCTTAGTTGTTGAAAGTAACTCCTATCAAAGCTATTCATTTGTCATTTGAAAGAATTCTAAATATAAGACATGGCAGCAGCCAGCAGGGACCCTGCCAGTGTTCCCTGCTGGAAACCCACCAACAGACAGCTGTTCTGGGACAGCAGCTCTTTTTCTCCTGCTCCCTCATGGCTAATGCTAGCAAGGGTTTGTTTCTGAAAGCTCCCCACAGCAGCACAAGTAAAAATACCTTTCAGCTTCACAGTCTGCCACCATCGCATCAGCCATCAGCAGTTGAACTTTTGCAGACTCTACATCATGCTACAAACACGTCTGCTCCTCCAGCTATCTTGCTCCTATTCAGTTTTTGATCTTCCCAACCTCCCTTCCTCTTCTGCCTTTTCTACTCAGATCCCCCTATACTCTATAAGTGAAAGCAGCAAACAAACGAAAGGCTATTCAGGGCATCACCAGTGCTGAAATGAACTCAACTGCTTTGCAAGAACGCTCTATAGAATTTTACCAAACTTTTCTCTTTAAAGGCTGTTTTTCAGAGGGTACATAAAACACACTTGTTTAATTGGGAAGCCAGCATGACTTCCTAGTTGATCCTTCTGCACTACCTAGTTGGTCCTTTATTAAACTACAAGGAATGTGATGAAAGTCATATAACATTTGGGGTAGGAAATCCACTAGTAAGTAATTCCTTAGAGTAGGAATTTCAGGCAATTGGTGAGGACATAGCATAGAAAACACTTTATTAATGATTTACAAAATCTGTTACCGTTACCAGATAACATAAAGTTAGAAAATAAAATCCAAACACTTAAAGTCTACAAAAATCTAGAGGTTTGGGTTATTTTCACATGAGCATTCTCATTTATGGTATATAATCACATGGGCTTTTACAGCCATTGAAAATAAAAACATCTCTTCCATGACTTGAAAACAGCTCTTTTTCGAGCATACAAGAGACACCATAAATTGGATTAAAGCAAATCTACACAAACTTGGAACCCATATGGCAAACTTACAAAGTTTAAGAAGGTTAGTTCTCTGAGGACTAGAACTCCAATACATTATTGAACTTTTTCCACGGGAGCCATTTATGTGAAAACAAACAAAAAAATAACATAAAAGCTGACAGAAAAATAAAAACCTGGAATGAAGTTAATTTCTGGTGTTACTCTATTCAATTACACCATGGGCCAATTCGGTCCATGATCTGTAGAAAATACTGTCATGATTCATCACAGTAAAAAAAAAAAAACACCACCAAAAACTTACTGAATAAAAGAATTAAGTGAACTAGATGAACTACAAAATAATCATCGAAAAGATTTCAAATTAAAAGTATGTTTTCCACCAGGATTAAATAAATTCAATCTTCTTAAATGCATTTTGACTTAAAATTCTCAAAGCAAATTTATTGTCAAGTTACTATAAGATGCAGACAATAATAAGCTATTATAATGACAGTATTACCTTATTCAAGCAGATTAACTCTTGCTAATTATTATATTACACATCTGGCCTGCTGCATATTCTTAGTTCAAAAAAAGTTCTAATTAGCTATTTGAAAGTGTTCAGGGTGATAACTGAATATTCGCTGTGCATATGGATCACTGTCCGTTGCCATTTTTGGTCCTGTGTAGTGGTGGTAGCTCTCTGGATGAAAGTGTTCACAGTGAAGGCTAATCCATTCTCTTTCAGTACTGTATCGTTCTGCTTCGGCAAGGATTCTAGTGAGAGCCATGATATAACTCAAAGCCATCTGAAGGGTCTCATACTTGGACAGCTTCTTATCTTGACCCCACTGTGGAACCACCTTTCTCAAACGATCAAAGGCTGTGTTCAGTCCTTGCATCCGTCTTCTCTCCCTGGCATTGGCAGCCAATCTTCTCTTTGCAGCACTCTCCATCCTTTCCGAA
Source organism: Nestor notabilis (assembly GCF_000696875.1). Taxonomy (NCBI): domain Eukaryota; kingdom Metazoa; phylum Chordata; class Aves; order Psittaciformes; family Psittacidae; genus Nestor; species Nestor notabilis. The sequence goes on from NW_009914263.1 coordinate 89,992, forward strand.
CTGCACTTCACAACACAGCCTGGTCCACTTCTGCACTGGATGTCTGACTCTACGCCTGAATCCAAATGACTGGATTTACAGGTTCTCATGTTCGATGCAGCTTCAGTTTCACAGACACAAAGATTACTTTTTAAAAATTAGGTAACTAGAAAGTGGTCGGGAAAGCACTCATGTGAGCAGCCTGCGTATCTCTTGAATCTGTTTCCAGGTGTCAATGATAGGATATTTTTCGTAGCATCTAGTAAAAAAAAAAAAAAGATAAAGGGTCTTCTGGTTCTTCTGAAAATGTCTGAAAATTGCTTCTTCTTGTTTAAATAAAGAATAAAGAGTTTTTAATGTCTTATGCTTTCATTATTTTGATTTCTTTAAACTCAAAGAGATAGAAAACAATGAAATCTCCATTCTCAAAATGTATGTTACTGAAAAAAATGGTCCGTTTAATCCAAAAAGGATCTTAATGGATTAAAGACGTATCAATTCCAAATGACCCTTTCAAATGAAAGAAGTTCTGATTCAATTTAGGAGAGCTTTTCGAAATGATGAACTGTTGCGATATGAAGACATAACTTCATAACAGAAATCTCTCCTTTCTTGACTCCTGCCGGCCAGCAATGGTTGTGTCTTACAGACAAGATGAGGCTTTATAGAAACTGCAAAAGCTAAACAGGTGGTAGCAGGTGGGCGGGCGGCACTCTGCTTCCATCCCAGTACCTTCCCACCCTGGGAACTACAGGGGGAAAAAAAACCCAAACCAGTAAAATCTGAACATTACAGCCTTCAGCTGTTGAGAAGTCTTCCAAAGCCAGGCTGTCCAGCCCTAACAACTTGCCATCTGGAGTAGTGTCTGGCTGGCCCCACAAGACCTTGGGCAGTTAAGCAAAAGATCCTTTCAATGGATAATCTGTTGCAAGTCAGGGGGGGAGAAAAAAAAAACCTCTCTGTGCATTGTAGTATTTATATTTTAAAACATGAATATTCTGCTTAGACAGTATTAAGGGTAGAAGAAATAGCTATTCTAATGAAACAGAAGAGAATTAGCTATTCTAATGAAACGAGCATTAGCTTTATGGTATATGGCCAAGAATACTACTGGTTTGCATTATATGGTACCAAAGTAAGTAGACTCGATTTACTAAGAACACTTCAGAACCCTTCAGAATTTTAATATTGTATAAAGTATGCAACATTGCAGAGAGACTAGTATCTTGAGGAAAAGGGGCATTATGTATTTGCCTGTCAGAAAATCTAATGTCATTAAAATAATGTAAATATATTTAAACAGTTAAGATGTAGCTATGGATTTATCTAATAATGACTGTAAAAATATTTAGATAGGTTGTGATACAGACATACACAGAAACATGTACGTATACAAATTATCTGAAAACTGTCCTATTTAATACATCATATTAAAGTATATATGTGTATTTTATGTGGGGAAAAAAAAAGAAAAAAAGAAGTGTCTTTTTAGTAATATCCCTAAATAAGTAAATGGAATAAAAGAGCATGTGAAGAAATCTGTTTGCTGGCAGTAAGAGATCACTCCTGCTACCAGTTGTAATGATAGAGAAACCACCATACATACAGCCACCACCCATAATCAAAACATGTTTCTTTTACAGTACTTGTATTATTAAAACCATTATCTACATAAAATTACAAGGAAATATCACACTATCATTTTATGATATACACAAAGGGTAAAAAAAAAAACCCTGCCACACAATGATTTATTATCTGTATTGATTTCAAACTTAATTAAATTGTTACCAGCATTCATAAATTAGTAACTTTTTTCATTAGAGACTGAATACTGTATATTTATTTAGAACTATAGCTCAATTGTTTTCATTATGACCCCAGAACTTTGTGTAGTTGTAAACAGCCGATTAATCCCTAGCAGAAGCAATGACAATGAAATGAGGTTGAATAATCCAAAAACAATAGGATGCAATTGAACACTAATGGACTCCAGCACGACAGATGTTGAATGTAGACTGTTACGCCCAGTTGCTCTGCTCTTAATATTCTGAATCCTAATGGTCTTGAACAGACAGGGTAGTTGGGGTAGGGAGTCTCCATTATTCCATTATCAAAATGTATGCTACATCTTCAATTTTTAAAGAAGTGTAACTGCATCATGTTTCATTATAAATGTTCAACATTTCTATCTGTGTGCATTGACCTATTCTCCCAAACATAAAGAACTACTACCACGCCTTAAAATGCTACTTTCTGAATGACAGTTTCTGATTATTTGTGTGTGAGTTGAGAACAGCACCATTCAGAAAAAAAACAGATAACCATATGTCTTTCAGAGAAGGATCAGCAATTACAACATGTGAGATATTTCTTTTCTGAAAATGCTTCATGGGAAATATTGCATGCGCAGTATAAAAAAATAAAAATACACCTCTATCTTCATGCTATTGCTATAGTATATTTTAGTGCTACAGCCCTCTATGCCAAAATAAATCTGCTAGTTAAAACCTTTGCCTCTTAAAGAAAATCTCAAAGGATTTTTAATATAAAACAACACAATAAAATTAAAATCTTTTTAAGTTAATAAATACTGTGTGCTCTCATGAGATAGCTATTACTCAATTCAGAGAATTAATCACTCTTTTTTTTAAGATTGCTGTTAACCTCATACCAGAAATATGAAAAGCGCCCCTTTAAAATATCATATGGTATAATATTGTATTTTTTCATTTGTCAGCAGTTTTCCTATTTTCAACTTAATATCTCATGCCAGCATGAATTACAATGAAGACTTCAAATATACTGAAAATCAGTTCTTAAAAACTTTGTATTTTACTCCAGTAATGCATAGTAACGTAGTACACAGTGCTGTTAATCTTCTCCTTCCTGATTCACCACCATTATCATGCTTTGACTAACACACTGATAGAACCTCAAGGGAGCAGCTGTGATTTATTGCTCTTACTGAACAAATTGTAACTTTACTTTAAATGATTTACTACCAAATCACAGGTCAAGGGCCAAAATCCATCTAGACTAATAACAGACCTCTAACAGGATTTTATAGCTTATAGGCAAGGCTAAAAATTATTCCATGACAAATCAAAATACCTGGTTTTCATTACTTATAATTTTCTTAAGTTTCTGCTTCATGAAAGAGAAATAAGAAAAGTAAATGTTAAGGTCTCATGCACACCAATTAATTTAGTTCCCCTGCATAGTCCACCAGCCATATGACAATACATCAGCTCAAGCTTTTAGAAAATAAACTGCTTTATTGCTCAGTCAATAATAGAAATGGTATCAGTGAAATTTTCCCAGGTTTCCTTCACTGGGTTTGATTTCCTCTACATTTCAGCTTCTTTCAGTTATTGCTTTTGTAATTCTACTCCCTCCTCCATTTATTTCTAATAATTTCTCAGAGGTCTTATTCTTTGAAATATTTTTTCAAATTATTCTCAAAATTACTGGAAGTTTTAAAAAAGCTATTATTATATTCTGATGTGATATATTGCTGTGGTGCTAAAAACCTTTCCAGATCCCACCTTATATTTTCTCATCTTTATTGTACATTACTCATTTCTCAAGAATTTACCTTTACTCTTATTTTATGTCATAACATAGTCCCAAGCCAGAAGAACATTAGAGTTGCCAGAAAGATTCTACTTGCATCTACTCGATTACTCAGATTTCAATCTTTGATTCTCTGACTATGCATGTACAAATTTAGTGTTACTCCATGACTCTTGCAGCATTATTCTTGATTCACACTTTAATTCTAAAACAGTATCTTTAATGAAAATACAATGTTTTTCTTGGAGAAAAACAAGAGTGACAGGCAAGAATGTTATTTCAGTCACAAGCCAAATTATTTTAGCATCTCTAAGTCACCATTAATACTAGGAAAATAAAGGGTAGTTTCAGTCCATCAAAGAAATGAACTAATTTCAGGATTTATGACTACATACAAAAATACATTAAAAATTGCCTGCTAGGTTAGTTAATAACTCAGATGTGATTATCACAGCACCCACTATGAAGAGCTGGGTATCTTCCATCTATACTAATACAGAAAACAAAATCCAATTACTTCTGTTAGCCGAATAATAATTTTAAGAGTAAGTGAAAATAACATCTCTGGTTACAGTCTAATTCCTCAATACCTTCTCTGGTTGTTCTAAAAATAATATATACAAGCAGTATAACAAAGCAAGAATCTTACCTCTTCCTTCTAGCCAGAACCCACTATTTCATCTCAGATAGATCCCTTCTAGAAGACTTATCAAGACTTCTTACCACTGGAGTTTATACTGAGCAAAGCTGAAAGACTGGCATACTGTATGCTGCTTAATTAAGAGCAGGTGGGAAACTAGCAAAATATGACCATCCTTAAGGGCTCAATTTCTAGTAATATTTGACTCAGCTCACAAGACAGGCTAGAAATCCATGGTGTGCAGAATAACGTGTTTTTCTTCTTTGGTTATTTACATTGTTTTCCCTATCACTGCTATAGGACAATTAGCAAACAGAATAATTCACAAGTGAATGTTGTATTGTCAACTGATGGGAAATTTAGACATTAACTGATACTGGGAAGTTGAATAGCAAACTACAGCAGTAAGACGAGTTTACAATCATTTCACTTAGGGCTTCCCAATCTCACACTGGACACTCTTTTATATAGAGTACTTAGAACATTTCATTTTCCTCTGAAGTCCATCCAGGGTGAGCTTTTCTTTCTAACAATTCAACAAGTAAGTCTCCCAACCACACTTAAAGCTCTACTTGCCATACTACTCTCAAGCTGTCACTTCTTCTCAGTTTACCCATTTCTCCTTGCGAGTCACCCTTTTCTGTTCCATGTTACCTTTTCTTAAGTAGCTTTCCCTCAGGTGAGGCTCAAAAAGCATAGCCTTCATTAGTGAACCTGACCAGAACAGCCTTTCAACACAATTTTGTTTTAAAGTATGATTTTACAACAAGAGGTCTAAAACCTCATTAAAAAAATAAAATAATAACATAGGCTTAATTTTATCATGGTACTAGAGGAACATGCTTTGAATCTTCAACCGTCTAAATGTTTCCCACCTGTATTACATATTGAATATGATTACTATTACATACATGTATATATACACACATAAGTATACACGAGACAGCTCATGAAAAGAAGGAAGTTTCCACTTAGTATAGTATTGGAAACTATTGCACCACTAAAACAGGAAAAAACCTTTGACATACTATTACAAAGCCAACAAATTTTCTGAGTACTTCACATCACAACGGTTCTCATGTGCCTACAAATAAAGTTATCTATCTACCAAAGTCAATTCCTCCTGTGCATGTTCAGTGATCTGCAAAAGCTGGCCTGAAATTTTTCACAAAGGGACCTATAGGCAATACACAGTAGGGGGGACACATACCTGGCACAATGTTCATTGTTCACCATTCAACTAGCATTGTGCAAGGAAGCCTGGATACTGAAATAGTACAGCTTAAGTTTTGCTTTACAGCTGACCTAGCTACCCTGTGCAAAACACTGATCCTCTGTTCATCTTTCAAACATGAACTAACTTGTTTGGCACTAGCTTCAGTAGCACTGGATAGTACAAATTTGTCCACAGCAACCACTTAAAAAAAATTAGAATTACTTGTTAGGCATTACATAGGCATTTTGGCACAGGCAAGAACAGACTCCCTCCATCTGAGATGTAATTCAGTTTCTCTAACCATATTTTATTTTCCTATATACCCAGTTTCAATACAGCTTGAGACTTATTAAAAGCACTACCTGTGCTATGCACCAATAAACTGATGAGAGAAAGGGATTTAATTTACCCTCCAGACAAGAATTACTGTTTTTACAGTCTCTGACAGTGGTTTTTCTAACATGTTCTGAAAAACCTCTATCAGGGCAACTAGCAACACAAGGGATAAACTTATCTTTTACTATACCAGGTACCTCAGGATTAGAAAGATTGGTTAAGGCGGTTAAGACATATTTCATTAGCTGATTTGACTGAAGGAAGTATAAACTTGGGACTCTTGGATTCAACTCCAGATTCTGGAATTAGCAGTACTTCAAGGGTTATTCAGTCTTGGTCCTGACTTCCCTCTGTTATAGCCCCTACCTCCCTCTAACTTTTTCATATGTCCCTCATTTAATTTTCATCCTGCTGTTCCACACTCCTGTGCATCACAATCACCTCTGTAAAACAAGGGGATCTCTGAGATTACAGGGAGATAAACTCCCATGTTTCATCTCCTGTGCCCCTGTCCTCCAAATACAGTAACTTTGAATCAGGCATTTGTTCCAAAAATTAGAGATAATAACAGCCAAAGTCCAGCACATGTGAACTAGCATTCATGTGTTTATTTTTAAAATTTCATAAATGGAATGAAATTTAATGAGTCCCTGACACAGAAGCAACACCAGCACTACAAACAAAACAAAACCAAAAAATTCTTTTCTCTGTCAAAAGGCATGAAGATGCCCTGACTGAAGCTGACATCTTCCCAGCACCTATAACCATAGAAAACTAAGAAGACACATAAGCTAGTGCTGCAAGTTAGTCAATCTGTGAAACACTACAGTGTATAATTTCTATACTATAAAGACTTAATCTGCAACCTGCAACCTGGTTCACTCAAAGTACAACAGGAATTAAAGTGCAGGAAAAATACAAGGAAGTTTAATTATGAAAATGAGTGTTGAAATTGTTGAAAACAAATACTTCTTGACAAGTAGGCAATAACCAAAAATCATAGAGAATGATCCCTATTTTGCAAAGCAGGAAGGTGCACAAGAAAGAAGCTCTGGAAGGGATAAAATATGGTGTCTAATGTCATGAACATGTAAAGACTTAAGTATGTTTAATATTAATCCCTAAGTAATCCCACTGAATTCAATGGCTGCCTGCTTATAATTTTTAAGTTAAGTACCAGCACTTGGAATTTTAGGGAAAAGCACAGAAGAGAATGGGGAAAAACAAGGGTCACAAGGTGACATATAAGCAGAGATAGAGGCAGGAACAGAAAGCAAGAATATAAGGAAGATGAAAAACAAGGAAAGGTTCCAAGTGGGCTGAGCTGCATCAGTTTACAGTGGCTGGAAACTATTGTGTATAGTATTACAAAGTGTCTTTTTTTTTCTCCTTCTCAAACACTTTCTTGTAACATGAAGAAGAGAATGTAATGCACTTTGGAAATGAATTAGTTATACATCTGGATCCTAACCAATTAGGAAGAAGAACCTCAAAACTCCTCATCTCCCAAAACATAATTAATGCTACAATTAATGCTGCTTGACCAAGCCAAAATCGTGCATAGGGTGTGCCATATAGTTTATTGATTGAAATAAAAATACATGAAGCAACAATGGTGAGAGTGATGCCAAAGGATGCTGTAATCTTTTTATAAAATAATTTTTCAGTTCAGAAGGAGTTATTTTCTTGTGCAAACAGGCATAAAATTACTACCCACTGCCCTGCTTCTCATTGATTTCTGCTTGGCACAGTTTGCCAGATGCTGTTTGGTCTAAGTGTTGCCTTGACCTCCACTGGTGACGCTGGCCCCTTTTGGCTTTGTTGTGCAGTATTTTCCCAGCAGGGAGGTCCCACCCCTCTAATAGTTCAGTTGCAACTTTTGCTAAAGGCTTATAGGTTCCCCATATGCTGTACTGGAGGGGCTAGCCTGACTGGAATTAACTCAGAAGTGGTGTCCAGCATTGTGGCTGTAGCTGGCCCAGAGGAGATTATAAATGCCCCAAAACTAATTAAATATTTTGTCTCCTGCTGGTAAACAAAAGTGAATGAGGGCAAAAATATGAAATGCCTGATTTAACTAGGATCTGTAAGTAGCTTGACAACGGCAACCCTGAAGTCAGTGATGCATGATTTAAAAGCCTCTAATGGGTCAAAGCTGTTACACGAATGAGACTTTTGTCGATTATCCTTCACTCTATGTACTTGCAAAACAGTTACATAAATGTACTTACTACCTGTTTTCAAAGTATTTCACAACAGCATTTCTGGGGTGAGAGCCATGCAGTCCAGATATTTCTTTGGAAGCATTCTTAGATTTCATTTCTGCACTGAAAATATATAGAAAAATGTGTCCACCCAAAGAAATATGTACAAATAAGAAGTGACAGTATTTTTAGTAACATTTTCAAGGATCTGAACTGACAAATGGTGCTTTATAAAAATGAGATAGAAGAATTCTCTAATTTAATAACGTATTTAGTAACATTTTTTAAAAAAAATTGTTAGGTAAGTGCCTTTTTCAAGGCTTCTCTATTCAAAGATACATACAATACATATAGAAGAATATGTATTAAAAATTGGTTAAATTATTTAAATACAGAATAATATATATTTAATCAGCTAAATTAAATAATGGATCAAGTGATTTTGTTACATATAATTCAGATTTAATGTATTCAGTTCTGTAAATTAAAAATCCTCCTCATGGCATTTTAAATATTGTATGTCCATAAGGGTATGCTATATTTTAAAATACACTACTGCAGACTTAACACCTTTTCTTTTAGTAATGTATAACAGTTAACACAAATATTCCATGAATAAGTTTTAGAATGTGAAGAAATGTCCTACAAAAACCCCATTAGTAAAGAAAATGAGAATTCCAATTCGATGTTCTATATACCAATTTCACATACATGTATAACTTGTCATGTTTATGTAATCCTCCTGCGGTTAATGAGACTAATCAAGTGCCCAAAGGTAGAAATAGCTGCAAGTTTTGGTTGTCCAGGACCTCAGTTACAATCCTGTCAGTGTGAACTAGAAAGTGACTTGTTTAACGAAAACACAGCTTTCACCTTTTCTGGGAGGGCATGTGTTAAATCCTCATGTGTTCCATAAGCACATTTTTATTTACTTTAAAAAAAAAATTACAATAAGGTTATCTTTACTTGCTGAAATTCAAAACTTTCTGAAGAACACATGGGTAAAAGAAAATGAAACCTTAGAACAAACTGATAGATACATGTATATACTTCATATATAGAAAATACGTATCTCCCTTTGGTTTTTATAGTACTTTACCATTAGATTCTTGCTTTATATTTAAACTGTTATGCAAATTAAGTAATCCACATTCAGTTTAAGTAAAAAATTACACTATCGACTGTAAGGGCTGATGCTGTAATTATAGCTTTCCAAATTAACTAGGAACTTTTGTAGCTATACCGGTTTGCATCCTGCCAGGCAGATGAGCGCACATGCACACATGCATATAACACATCTGCTCTTTTGTCCAAACAGACAGCAGGACGCCACAGAGGTTTTTCCATCAAAAGAAATGCAATTCTAAAAGATTAAGTTGTTCTAGTTAGGCACACGGTAACATTTGATGTTTCACATTTTCAGAACTCTTAAGTGTCACATTTCCAAACTATAATAAATTAGATGTGACAGGTATATTCTAAAAGCTACTAGGTAAAGCCGGTTGTGAATAAAGAAACACTTAATGTAGTGATTGCAAATACATAACGCTGGATCTAGAACGCACAAGGACAATGTTTCCCATTAGGTACATGAGAATAATTGAGAATAAAAAGTGATAAACCATGACTAGAAGAGCAAAAAAATCAATTCATCCAATATATAGAAAAGGGACTGAATATTTGGTACCAAAAAGCTTGTTGTTTGTTTTTTCTTCTACCAACCTAGTTGGCTTTTCATATCCTTTATTTCAGAGATTTCGAGAATTTCAAATGACAGCATTCTATCAGATTTTAGTAGAGTTTTCTTTTGAATTATCCAAATTTGAGAATGAGGAATTTTTCCAGGACTTAATGAATATCACAGTGGTAATTTCAAATGAAAAGCTTTTTACAGCAATATATTCATCCACTTCTGCTAAACTGGTTTCCTTTTAGATATTCAAAATAAATGACACAATCTTCCTTAATTGTGTACATTGTTTTTTATGTCATCAACTACTCATGGACCTTAATTCCCAATGTGAAAATCGCAGTAAGGCAGCTGTATTTCTGTTGCAGCTGGTCTTCTTCATATACAATTAAGAAGCAAAAAGGTATGTATTACTTGGTTTTATTTACAGCTTAAAATGTAGTGTCTGATCATAGTAATAACCGTATTTCTGTAAGTCAGACTCACTGAAAAATGCTCTGAACAAAAGTGCTACCAGTTTAAAGAATTAGGGATGCTTTTAGAGCAAAACACCAGGAAAACTTCCCACCCAAGTTTTACATCAGAAAGTCAAGAATGCAAGCTTTACAGCAAGGGCTACTTAATCTAACAGACAAACCCATAAAAAGATCCAGTAGCTGGAGGACAAAGTTTGAAAACCATGAACTGGAAACAAAGAAAATATTTTCAAGAGAAAATTCCTGGATATTTTACCAAGGAATATAATAGGGGTTCTTCAGAAGCTTGTATTTTATATAAAATTTTGGTATCTTTCTACTATACTTAAGTAGTTGCAAAGTATTGCAAAGTATTAGCTTCAGTACACAGATTGCTTTGGGGAGTATAACAGTCTGTGATACACATTCAGGTCATCAGATGAGATTAGGCCTTATAGGCCTTATATGTTTGCATCTATGCAATGCAGAAAATACTATCAAAGTTACCTAATAATCCCAGACAGCGATCCACAAAGAGTCTGAAACTACACAGAACTCTGGCAAACTGCATACAGATTAATTTTCCTTATTCTCTAAATCTTTTTGTTTAGGGAAAGCATGTATCTTCTTTAAGGTAAGTAGCAACCATTTAATGTGTCTCAGGCATCCAGAGAATAAAGAAGCTGGGAAATTCAAAGTGTTCAATGAAGAGGAAACTACCTTAAATATTTTACAGGTACCACTGAAGCCCAAAACATATCACCGTATCACTCTGTCTTCCTCTTAATCTTGAGTATGGGTGACAAAATAGGCACATTTATGACTGGACATGGAACACAAGATTGTATCCATTTTTTTCAGAAGGGTTGTTTTCTAGAAAGGGTGATAATGTATTCTTCCACAAAGAAAAAGGAACTGTTGCTCAGACTGGTATCAATACATTGTACAAGGTGTTTGCATAGGTATGTATTGGAAGAAGCATGTGAGAAAATTTGTCCTAGTGAAGACTAGCGTAAACATTCTCAGGTCTCAACACAAGTAAAATGCCTGAAAACAACTGAGGAGGGAAAATGAACATACAGAACTTAGAATACCTCTTCTATTTTTTCTTGGCTGACAGGGAAGTCTAACAGAAGTGATGAATTCATATTTTAACCTTTTAAGGATCAAGATTCCATCTTCTTTTTGTCCATCTCGAAATCCTAGGGCTGAGCACAACTTAACCCACACTCCCATTCAGCAGGGAAATCTAGCAAAGATTACACCTCCTGAAGTACAATACCCTTTAGAGCTCTTCCTAGAACTGTCTCACTGTACCACCTTTTAGTCAGTGCTAGTCCTCGATGAGACAACTGAATCCCTTGTTAAGAACTTCCAAAACGAAAGAGAAGTACCAATTAATTGGTATTCTGACTGGGACTAATTCAAAGGTGTCTCCTAGTACCTTGGGATATGATGCATTCTACTTTGGAGAGAATCAATCAGTCGGAGATTGATGAAGGGGTGGGTGAGGTCAGGTTTGCAAATACAGAACCATCTGCAGAGTCTCCTGGGTTGGTACCTGCAGCATAGTAATTTACAGGAGCAGGTGTTTCCTTTTAATCTACATTTTTTATCTGCTGAAATTGTAACTTTATTGAGAAAGTGCCTCTAGATGTTATTAAGAGGGTACTTTGTTTATTGTTGCTATTAACTGCTGAAATGTTTCTGAAAGTTGTAGTAACCATGCTCCTAACGTTAGCAAGAACAGAAGCTGCAATGTTAAATATGTAAATCAATCAGACACATCTTCAGAAAGTTGCTGTGCATAAACACATTAAAGACCAAGACTGCTTTAAAAAGCTATTTTCTTCTGAAAGGAGCCATTTCTTTCTGAATACGGGTGACTGAAATTATCATAGTCATTAAGATAATTTATTTCTGTTTATAGCTGTAAATATTTATAGAGAAAGGATGCTTTCTGGAACTTCCCACCTGAATTGAGCTTGGTGGGATGGGGACTCTAGTAGGTCCCGTTTGGTTTGGATTCAAAGCATAGCAAAAGGTCACTATAGAATACATCTGAATTCAAACTCGGGTTCCTGGCTTTGCTGCACTTCATGCTCTGCTCCAGCTCTACAATAATCCACATAATATCTTCTTTAGCCTAACATCTCTCAACTTGACTCCCAGATCAAACCGTCTTCGCATCATTAACTCCAACTGGTGGTAAAACCTGAAGGCATGCCCTTGTTTTAACTATGGTGACATATTTCAGTCTCTACACAGGCATTGCACCTCCTTCTCTTCTTCTTGCTCCTCACAAATATACTTCATCTCCATCAAACTCCTTCCTCTTTACAATTCTAGAAATGTATCTGAGAATACTTCTTGGGTTTGCTTAATGTATTTTATCTACCCTGTAACTCTTAACAGCACAAAAATTATATACAGGAAAGTGGTTTCTTCGTTTGGGTGTATCACCAAAAAAGTTGAAGAACACTGGAAACTGGATAAAACTTAGGCTTACGTGACTCATGACATCAGAAAATGGGGATTATTCTCCTTCACCAATCACTGAGGAAAAAACTACAAGTGAAAGTGAACCTCTCACTAAAGAAATCACCAAAGTCTAAACTAAAGGACTTACGACGAAAACTGACCTCTAGTAAAAATAAATAAATAAATAAATCACACTTTTCTACTCTCTGGTAACATACCAGGTTTTGTTATTTCACTTTAGCATTCTTTTGAAAAATTCTAATTATATTTTGTAGTAAATTTTAGGAACTAAAAGGACAGTGACTCAGCAATTGAGATAGATCCTTTGGTTCTCCTTTGTTCAGTCTTTTTTTTTTAAGTCTGGCAATTACTTTAAAGACAAATCTACTCCTCAGGCGGGGGGGGCAGTAACAGAAGTCAGAATCAAACTCCTTAATTGGCAGATTTTTTTGGTTTTTAACTGAACTAATCTAATGTTTGCCTGATCTGGCAGCACCCTTAATTTTCATTTAGTTGTGCGGTTTTTTACTTCTGGGAAGGTTCCCTCTGTTTATGGCATGTTTCCCTGTCACTCTGATGAATACTGAGACAAAGAAATCTTCCCTTTCCCAGAAATAAGTGCCTCATCTGTTGCTAATTTCCCTTCCTATCCCTTATGGACCACATGGCTCCTTTCTATAACCTCTTGCTGTCATGAAATCTTTTACTTCCACCTTCTGCAATTTTTCCCAACTTTGATAACAACCTGCTGTCTACTGACATCTAGGTAACACAAAAGAGGAATACTTTAGGCATATCTGTTAAGTGGCTTATTAAATTAAAACACAGCTTCCCAATTTATTTTCATCCCTTTAAGCTGTACATTCATTCCATAGCCACAAACTTATATGGTTTATGTTGCTCAATATTTTTTTTGTTATTTTGCTTACTTCCTCAGGGTTATGTGCTTTCTTCCTGACTCCTACGTGAGCTATGGCTCTGCCGAAGAAGTAAATCGTCTTTGGCACATACCAAAGAAGTAAAATGAGCAAACATGCATTTAAATATTCATGTTTTGGCTGTTGGATCTAGCCAGATTTACTCAAAACTAGCAGTGACCTGTAACTTAATGACCTGATGGCCAGTGGACACATGATAAATAATTCTCAAGCACACAGGAATTTTTGGAATTGTATTTTCCCTTCACATAATTTGCTCTTTATTAAGAGAGCAGCACAAAAAGTTCTGCAAATCCTCTGCACCAGAAACACTAACCAAAGAGACACTGCATTTCTGAACCTTCCACTTAGTATCTTCACTTAAATTTAACTCTTGATTAAATTAAAATGTCAAATCACAACAATGCAAGTTGACTGTTTTCTTAGAGAAACATTAAATTCCAAACTTCTGTGTTACTAACTGTAATATTATACAGGCAGTTCCAGAAAATTCTCTCTTAAACAAAGTTTTATTTAATTAATGAGGAAGGTCTAGTGACCTCCATTAAAGAGAGTCCATGGAAAGTCCATTATGATGAAGCCCGCAGCATTCAAGGATTGTATTTAGCATTATAAGGACCTAAAATTGTGCTATTGAAGATCACATGATAGTAATATTTATTTAAATTATAGTAATCTCTTCACAGAAATCTACCTTTAAGTACTGTTTCCTTTCTGCATTTTCTCTGCAGACTTTGGCTTTTAGAAATTAACTTAAACATTCCTGTGCTCCTCTTTTTCTTGATGTGACTCATGCGATTTTGAGTCTGAATTCTCATTTCAAGCATAATCAGACATTTCATTTGGTGCTAAGGTAACCTGAATTTGAGCAAGATCCTGAATGCTAAGATAGTTAAGTTAGACTAACAATATACAGCTAATAAAAACACCAGGTAAATCCTTCACATGAAAATATACAACAAGGGCAAATAATTCCAAATAATCTTAAGTTTGCCGAACCTATTTTTTGCACTAGGAAAGATTAACAGAATTTGTCACAATTAATTTCCTTTACTGTTGACTGAAAACTTGCAGTGTATTAAAGTATGTCTAGGTAATTACAATCACCAGGTCAACTCCACAATATTTCATCACAGTAAAGTTGCTACTCAGAAAATGAATGCTCTTTTTCTTGCCACTCTCAGCAGCCTTGCTTGTTTTGCATATGGTTGCATGTTTAATTAGCAATCCTTCTGTAAGTGTCTGCAATTAGCACAACGATGATTAATAAAATAACTCCTTTAAAGCTCCATTTAGGCGGCAGAACTGCACAATCAGGTATAATTAATTCATCATCAATAAATCATGGCTGATTAACTAATCTGTTGATTACAAACACATTACTGCACAGTCTCCCACCTGAGCTCTGGAGATTTTTCTGTCCTGACGAGAAACAGAGACAAAGTAGCAGTAAACTATAAAAAAATGCATTAAGCAGCAGAGATATTGGTTGGGTCAGGATATTTAGATAGCAGGTATATTTAAAATTTACTGGGCTTTGTTCATTATTATTTCTCTAGAGTTAAAAGAAAAAAATAATTGTACTGTCTATTTGTTAAACATAATGGGTGAATAATAATTGCTTCTTTAGTTCATTTATATTCTTAAAGACGCCTTGTTTTTTGTTTTTTTTCCCAAAGCATCTTAGATTCAGTCTTTGCATAAACCAGTAGGAAGCAGCAAATGCAGCAAAACAAGCCTGCAGTAGTGCTCCTCGAGAAGATCCAGGTCACTAGCCACAAAGTGACCAATCTGCTTTGTAAGAAGGCAAGGTCAAGGTGGCTGCTAAATACGACACTGCAACACTGCTGTTAAGCTGCCTTCATAGCCATATCTTGCATTTGATAATGAGTCCATGTTTACAAGCCCATTTCAGGTCCATGAACTTCAGCAAGATTCAACAGGGAAGAATATGCCTTTCCATTCTGAAATTCCCTTTGCTTACCATCCAGCTCTTGAGCTTTGTAGTGCATTTAAATCACGTTTTTTATATTTTCTGTGTAGCAGTAGGAGCTAGAAACTTCTATTTCAAAAGAACCAGAGGATTTTATCACTGTTAGCTGCCTCCAGATACTTGGGCTTAAGTAAGAAGTAAGTAACAAGTTATGATAAAATTCAAAATAACTGGAAATTGGGGAACTTGGCACAACTAAGATCTTCATCATTTGTAGACACCCAGCTGTTCCCACAGTATGAAATGCCTTTGAGTTCAAAACACTTCATGCTGAAATACGGCAAAGAACTAAAGCAAAGCTAGGACAAAAGTGATTTGAAAAGGAAAACAGAGTTTTAGTTAGAGTAACTAAAACAGTTCAGTATCCCTAATAAATCCAGAGAAAGACCAGAATACTAAAGGAAAAGGTGATAAAATCTGAAGCAGTAAACTTCATGAAGAAAATTACAGAAGAAACTTTTAATATAGGAGGAAATCTCCAGTCTTTGAAATGTAGATTACATTGCTGTGACCAATAAAGTTTTCTTGCAATTTTTAACCGGTTTCATGTGCATCACTATGCAATCTCTTAAATCTTTCTGCTAAAACTGTAATTAAAAATAGACTAAGCAGCAGTAATATGAGCCATTGCAACACCATTCATCCTTGAAAACTACTGTTCATAAAAGCACATTTCTAAACCATTTATATTTTTTCATATTTTAATTCAAGTAAATTAATAAACATATAAGCATCATTTCAATATATGGCAGAGAAAAGATTTATTTTTTTTTTAAGGACTAGAGTTAGATTTCATGGAAAATGAAATGGAAAAATGAATGGAAGAAGACTGATTATTTTATCAGAGAAGTTTACAATTCAAGCCAGGAACCAGGTATGGCTTCTAACATGGAATCTCAAAACAAAGAACAGAATCATTTAAAAGCAGAAAACCAAGACAGTTGTCAGTGGACATTTTCTGAGGCCAGTGTACATATGAAGTGGCAAGATGAAAGTGAAGAAAATAATACTAAGGATCTTGAAGATTAGGAATATTTTCAAACAATTTTTAAAAATGAACAATAAGTAATCAAAGACTTTTGAGGACAGTGGTAATTCACTGCTTAGAAACTGATATAATCAGTGTAATATGAATAATGTGAAGGTGTAGGAGATTAGTGTTTTTTTGGTTAGGGGTTTGTTTGTTTGGGGTTTTTTTTGGGTTGGTTTTTTTTTTTTTCAGAAAGTCAGGTTTCCTTTTAACACAACAGCAACTCTCCCTGCAATGTCAACTCTTCCATCATTACGCAGTGAAATCTTCAACTCTCCTCCACGGCGGGAACATTGAAAAGCTAAATGGAAACAAGAATCCATGGTTAAAAAAAACTAGTATCTATCACAAATTATTTAAAATCCAGAAACACTCATGGAAATGAGCCCTCTGTCTCCAGAAATGAAACAGCACCAGGGCAAGCACTGTTCTAGGACACCCTGGATGGATTGTCTTTATGGATGAAGATCAGCTGAGAGTCTGTCTCAGACTAGAACTTGTCTATTAAGTCTGACAAAAATGCTAGTTAATACAAGTAGCAAAGGACGCTTTGATCTGATGTAGCCAAAGAAAGTTTCCTTTGTATTTCTAAAGAAGCCTTTAGACCTACTATAAAGATTTTGAGAATCCACCCATTCATAGGATAGACAGTTTCTGTAGGTAATAAGGAAGAACACTGAGTATTATCTGCATAAGAATGAAGAATCGCCTTACTAATGCTGAACATCTGAAGTAGATAGTAGGTTCAGAGGATGCTAATTATTTATTTGTCTAATAGGTAAATAAAGGTCAAGCAGGCAGTGGTAAAAGTCTACAAAGAAACATAGATGCTGCTTCACTTGTCACAAACTAAGACCAAATTCTTACACAGACAAGAACAGCTATTGATTTATATAACCCTGAATATATAATTTAATGCAGCTGGATAAAGTTTAAGTAGAAAAAGCCTTCCACGGGTAAATAATTACAGAACTAAACTTTTGCCTGAACTGTTAAGTCATATACAGGTGGGACGATAATGCTCACTTAACAGGTTGAGCCTATAGACTTGTTTCAGTAGTCCAATTTTAGTTGCACAAGTACTTGAGGAGAAAGTCATCTTGGTCAGATGGCATTAAGCAAAGGTTTGAGCTTCACACAGTGTTGTTTTTGTAAAAGGCTGTAAATGGATGAAGGGGCAGGAATGTTTGCAGTCTCCTTACTCAACGAAGTTTTAACTACAAAAGTTGTTCAAAGCTAATGGGCAGGTTTTTCCCCCACAAACCCCCAATTTGGAAACCTAGTAGTGATTGTATTCAGATCCCAACAGAGCGCAGGATCTCTCCATTTAACGAACAATGTATATATATTGTGAGCTTTAAAACAATTTCTCAGCCACAGCTGACAAGAATGCTCTTCCTTTTAACAGGATATTAGATTCCCAGACAAAGCACACACTCCAAAAAGGTGGAAACAGACAAATAGATACTTTCTATCTTTTGCATTTATAGAACCACTGGTTATTGTTTTTAACTTGTCAGAACATCTATGTATGGATTAATGCCTTCAACTGAATATTTTGGACTCTTATAAGGATCCAGACCATGCTAAATTTCATCAGTTATTATTGCCAAGTGTGGATACACAGCTAAACTCTCCCTCATGATGGCAGATCTAAATAAAGACATCAGTTATTTTAAATCTTCAGAGGTTGGTTGGTTGTTGGGGTTTTTTTCTTTCTTTAAATGTGGAGCCAGTGCTGCCTGTTTTATGGCATTAAAAAAAAAAAAAAATAAATAAATAAAAGTAAAGAAATAACCCACAAAAGCTTATATGAGAATTATACTTGACCTTTTTTTTTCTCTCACACAGAAATACTGATATTTCACCTTAAGTCTGCAGGTAAACAGAAATGTTACACTTGTGTATAAATGTGACATGGTCAATCTACAGGCTACTACCTGGGAAAGATGAAAGCTGCAATTACAACTCTGCAAAACTCTTCGTCAGAACTCAAATTAGCAATAACCTAAATACAGGTAGGTTTATTTTACCTTACTAAAGCAACTTCCCCACACATTTTAAAAAAAAAAAAAAAAAAAAAAAGGTGAAGAGATTGAAAAGTTAGAAAAAGTTAGAAGATAGGACAGAGTGTGCTGATTAAAAATTGTCCTGGATAAAGCCCCTTTTCTTCACAATAACCTGGAAAGTCCTCCATAATCTGTTTGGTCCTATTAAATTCCTTACGCATCTTTATAAATGTTATCTTCGAAACGTGAAAACTATGTGAAAGGCCAGATGCAGAGACAGTTGCTACATACTGCATTCATTAACAATTATGAAAGCCTATACATCTGAGAGATTATTTTTCTTTTAAATATTGCACTCTTCAAATGAAAAAAAGGCAAGGACTGATACTGAACTTTGATTTAACACTCAGCTTAAATTCAAGGACAGGTACATAGTTTCCAGAAACTTCATAAAGTATTTCACCTTGTAAAAAGACTGGAAAATTCTCTTTGTTGTTGACATGGGTAGATGTTGTTTGACAATTTGGTCTAATAAAAGTAGGAAAAGAACCCAAATACAGGAAATTATGCCTGATACTTCAGCAGAGATGCAACTGACCTCCTCTTAGAGGTCACAGTACCCAGAGAGATCTGACAATAGAGACAGTGTTCCTCAGTTTTATATGATTTCATTATTATTTCATATGTGAACTATCTGGGAACTGACAGATCTTCCATTTTATGGAAGAAAATATTCCTTTATTCCTGCAATAAAACATACTGGATATTACAGAAGCTACCAGAGAGGTTTCTAAAAAGTCAAAAGATACTCTTATTTATTAATCTTTGCTGATATGGAATCTTCCTGATTGGCAGCCATCTTTTCCAAATAATCTCATTAGTAACAGAATTCACCCCGCTACCACATGATAACTCCTCAGTCACATGCATGTAAGGAAAAGTTATTTCTCACAAACACACATAGAGACCACATGTTGATCAGATGGTTTATTCTCTTTATATCTGTTTTGTATGATTTCTACCACAAAAGTTGTTTGAGCACATAAATGCATGAAATATGGGGGGCAGGGGAAAAATGGGAAGATAGGACATTTTTTTACTAATACATCAGAGAAGCTGATTACAGTACCAATTGCCTTGCTGCTTGAGATACTTTCACTAAAATAGGAAATGGCACAGTACATACAAAATATACGAAAATGCAGAACAGGTAGAAAATATGATTTAAAAGTACAGACAGAATTCCTGTCTGATTACTTAAAGAAGCAGTGTCTGTAAGATGGCATGGAGGAGTTTCAAAATCCGTATTAACATCTAAAAATGTCAAAAACTTCTGAGAAACAGATGTCCATGAGGATGCATTACAAAAAACAGTTTCTTCTCTTCAGAAAATATGTTGAGACTTCCCTCCCCCCCCCAGCATTACAGAAACTATCACAGATTTCATAAAGTCATAAAATGGTTTGGGTTGGAAAAGACCTTAAAGATCATCCAGTTCCAACCCCTCTGCCATGGGCAGGGATACCTTCCAGTAGACCAGGCTGCTCAAAGCACCATCCAGCCTGGCCTTGAACAGTCCCAGGAACACGGCAGCCCCAACTCCTCTGGGCAATCTGTGCCAGTGTCTCACCACCCTTACAGTAAAGAACTTCTTCCTTGTATCTAATCTAAATCTACCCTCTTCTACTTTAAAAACATTCCCCCTTGTCTTACCACAACGTGCCTTTGTAAAAAGTTCCTCTCTAGCTTTCCTGTAGGCCCCCTTTAGGTTAAGGAAAATACTGATACCTGTTCCAAATACCCAAAATGCAAGCCATGAAGCCTAAGAAGTAAAATTCCATCAAAACACACTGTTGTGGTTTAAGTCCAGCCGGTAACTCAGAACCACGCAGCCACTCGCTCACTCCCCTCCTTTTTCCTCCCCCCACTCCTGGAGGGATGGGGAGGAGAATCGGAGGAATGTAACTCCCACAGGTTGAGATAAAAGCAGTCCAGTAACTAAGGTATAATACAAACCACTACGGCTACCACCAATGATAATAATGATAAGGGAAATAACCAGGGGAGAGAATACAATTGCTTACCACCCACCAATATCCAGCCTGACCCGAGCAGTGATCTGGGCCTTCCGGGTAACTCTCTCCAGTTTATATACTGGGCATGACGTGCTGTGGTATGGAATACCCCTTTGGCCAGTTTGGGTCAGGTGTCCTGTCTCTGCTCCCTCCCGGCTTCCCCTCCTCCCTGGCAGAGCATGAGACTGAAAAGTCCTTGGTCGGAGTAAACATTACTGAGCAACAACTAAAAACATCGGTGTTATCAGCGTTGTTCCCAGGCTGAAGTTGAAAACACAGCACTGCACCAGCTACTAAGAAGAAGAAAAATGACTGCTGTAGCTGAACCCAGGACACACATAAACAACATAATCTGGAATTCACCAAGCTTCAACTATAATGAAAGGGCCAAAGAACTAAAATCCAAAATCTGAGATCAAAAACTAACTACAGAGAATTACAATCCAGAAACTTCAGACTCACAGAGGCATGACGTGTCATGTTGGTGGTTAGGTAAAAAAGCAATTTCTTGAAGATTACTTCACACAAAATATTACATAATAGAATCAGTTTGGGTTGGAAGGGACCTTAAAATCATTTAGTTCCAACCCCCCTGCCATAGTCAGGGATATCTTCCACTAGACCAGGTTGCTCAAAGCCGTGTCCAATCTGGTCTTGAAATTTTCCACAGATGGGATATCCACAACTTCTCTGGGAAACCTGTTCCAGTGTCTCATCACCCTCATAGTGAAGAACTTTTTCCTTATGTCTAATATTTTACTTATATTGAGAGAATGGATAGGGAGTTATTGCTACAGTTTGGATTGTAGTAATAATGTAAGTTTTCCGTTTCCTAGTGAGTAGCTTTCACATAAATGAGCAGCTTTGCAAGAAAACAATTTCTCTTACCAAGCATTTCTTTCTTCCCCAGCTGCTCCGACCAGTAGCTGCTTAAGACAGCATGGGCAGATCCTTAAAAGAAATTGGAAAATAAAGTACAAAATTAAATTGGAATCACTACTTTAGAGAGCAAGCACATTCAAAATCTAAACACCATAAACAAATCAAGTGCCACGTGTGTTTAGGGCAAAACATCTGAGAGTTTGCACAGCAGACAGAACTTAAGGCTTTATCTTTTAATTTATTTATGATAAAGCAGTACTACTTCCTAATCCTCTGGCTTCAATGGAGACTTTGCCTAGGTGAGGGCTTCGTGATTAGCCACAATTGGAAGGAGCACAAATAGTACCAATTACAATACTTGACCCAACATACTCATTTGTTTACCAAGAGTGAAGTTTCCTAATAACAGAATCTCAAAATATTAAATTCAAAATATGATTCATATAAACATGATGTTATTCAATGAAACACAAACAGCTCTCCACCAAAAATGTGAATAGGCTTTTGGATATTTTTTTTTAAATAGAACAGGTGGATAGAAGTCACTGCCTAAAACGGAAGTATTTCCTCTCCTAACAGTTTTCATGACAAAACCTCAGTGTTTTTTTTCAGTCTCGAATGATGGTAAGTATCAGGATGTAACTCAAGGAAAAATGTAAGGTCTCACCACAGCTGCTGAAAACTTAAAGACCAATTTCTTGTTTCCTGACCAGCAGATGGCTTAAAAACTTAGGATGACTTCTCAGACTCATAGCTAGAAATGCTGCTGCAGTCTACATTAGCAGCTAGGAGCAAAGACACTCTGCTGCAAACCCTGCTGCAAAGTAACCATCAGGGCTCAAGAACAGCAGGTCATGTAGCATTATTAAGAAATCATTACAAAAGAAGTATCATACAAAGCCATAACACTGTTAAATGTATACTTCAGCAATACAATAAAAAGTTTGGTTTCTATAAAAGAAAGGACACTTAAAGATGGGAGACAAGCAACAGCAAGCCGAGTAGAATCTCGGAGATTGTGGAAACTATTAGCTTTTCCTACATATCTTAGAATCAGGGAATAGTTAGGGTTGGAAAGGACCTTAAGATCATCTAGTTCCAACCCCTCTGGCATGGGTAGGGAAAATATCAATACCAGTCTTCCCAGAAATCCTTAGGAACGAGCTCTGCAGTTAGATACATCTACCAGACTCTGTTCTCAGCTCTACCAAGAATGCAGGACTGAGAGTAAGAAATAATTGAAATTCATGGCTTTTATTTCTTTGTAAACTTTTCTTTCTGCTAGGAGTGTTGAATAACTAGCATTATTCCAACAAAGAAAGTTTTCTTTCTTTAGCAAAACATTTAATGAACATTTTTGACCAAGTTCTCAGCTGAATAATAATTAACCTGTGATTATCTCAGCTGAATAATAATTAACCTGAGATTAACTGGTACCTAAGCAAATAACATCATTCTGTAGCAACCATCATCACACCTACTGTGCGGAATATCAAAGCAATAGGCAGAGAACAAGCCTTCTTGCCCCTAAATACACAACTAGCTGAGTTCATATTACTCATAGGCATGAAAATATCCACAGTAAGTGTCAAGAAACTAGAGGACAGCTCAGCTGAAGTGCAAAAATAAATACAGACACAAACAGAAGCGGATATGAACTTCTGCTGCAATATTCATTCAATACTAAAGTAGCCTCTCACTTCTCTCTAATTGGAATACTTCAGGGAAAAGACCTGAAAAAAGATAAAGGAATATCTGGCCTGATCATAGTAAGAAGCTGATTTTTTCTGCAAGAGTCTGCATCAATCCTGAAAGTTTTCAGTATAAAGAGCACACTCCTGCAATCCCTATAGAACAGCCATTTATAAGAGAGACTCCAAAGTACAAAACAAGATTAATAGAGATTAATAAGAACCTTTTAATTGAACTGAAACAAGTGTAAGAGTCAGTTATCACCCAAACACACACCTGTAACAGGGTCCTCTAGAACTCCATACCAAGGTGCAAAATATCTGGAGTAAAAATCATGGCCTTTACATTTTCTGCTGGAATTTCCCTTAAGAGTAAGTATGAGTCCTTTCACCCTTCCTGTCTTTTCAGCTGACAAAAAGTCTTGTGCGCTCACTTGCAGTTCTTCCAACACAGACCTTGAATATAATCACAGAATTTTAATAGCCCATATTCTTTATTTTACATGAAGTATTGAAAAGGAACTACAAAATCATCTTATCTATAATCCCAAAACAACCACAGTAAAATGTTAAAGGAACAAGATTCCTAGCATTGCCCTCCCAATGTAATCTGACAGAAGACCACCCTGAATATAATATGCTCTGATTGAACGGAGAAAGCAGTTCAAGCCATGGATTTACTATTTATTTCTGAAAACAGAGCATGCTGGAATATTAGATACAGAAAAGCACACTTCTGTTTCAATGTTTAATAATTTAAAAAAATACTTCATCACTAGGGAATACAAACAGTAAGCACTCCAACTCCTTTCAGAGAAAGCAAATAACACCATTCAGATCTTCATGGGATTCTAAACCACTCTACAACAGTCTCAGGCCTGTGAAGCAGCAGATATCTTACAACAAGATAAAGTATGAAAGAGTAACAGTGATAAGTGTATAGCTGAGGATATTTCTATCTCCCAGCTAGCCTTTAAATCTAGAATCTTTAAATATTAGTTAGGCCAAACTTTAAGTGAAAATAATAGTAATTTGGCCTGATTAATGAAGTTGTGTTTTGGCAATATATATTCAAATGATACTTGACTTAAGAATGAAATTCTTAAATCAATCTCTGAGATTAACAAATACTTTGGAATCTGAATTGGAATCTCCTCTGTAAAGCTACTTATGATGCTGTTAAGTACATGTAAGCAGATTACAGTCAAATACGAGTAAGAATCCGTGGCCTTCCGTCTCACGAAGCAGACCTCTAAGCTATGCAACTATTACCTCTTAATTTGAGAAGCAAGACTCCTAATTTCCTGCTATGTTACTGGATCTTTTTTTTTACTCAGATAGATGGGGAAGGAAAACACACCATTGTTAAAACTGTTTCCTACACCCCCACAGGTTCAATAAGCTCACATTAGAAGATAAAATATTTAACACAGGAGTTTAAATAAGAGTTTTTAATCTTCACCTGTTTTAAAACTAGATAAACCAGCCTAGCGTGTAACGAATGGAGGTTAAACAAGCAGACTATTTCTGTACACTTGATTTAAAAAAAAAAAAAAAAAAAAAATTAAAGAAAAGCATACAACACCTTTCATAAGCATCACTGAGGCGGACTAAGAGATTCTTTGTGTCAGGAGAGTAACGAAGATCTTGAACAATCATGTCACCAGCAGCTGCCTGGTGTAAAAATTAAAGGAGACCAAGAAAAGTCATCATTTGAATATGAAATATTATCTTCTCAACATTTTCATAGAACACATTCCCTGCCATAAAAGGGTTTATGCAAGGTCTCTCATGCAGCCATAAAGTACATGAAAGCAAGAAAAGTAAATGCACCAAGTGCATGAATGGATATAGGTGGGTGCTAAGATCTCTGTGTATGTCAATTCAGAAAGAAATTCAGGGACCCAGAAGAGGACAAGGACACCAGACTGCCCTCACATGCATACAATATGCTGAAAATGCCACAGAGAGAAATACTGACACTCTAGACAATGGTAGTGGGAGACAAACTTTCCACTGCATCATTTTGGAGAATTCCATTTCCTGAGCTGCACAACTCAGACCTTCAAAGTTTAGTGTTTCAAGTTCAGGAGTACTGAACATTAAGCAATGCCATGTTGACACTTTTCAGCCATTTTTAATATATAACTATTATAAATGTGCTTCTAAACCACATATAGATTTTTTTTTACCTTTATTAACAATTCTGCTTCCTGAAGTACCTGAAGAAAAAAGAAATCCACACTGTAAAAAATAGAACATATATATATATATGTACCTATTCAACTACAGACAGATATACTTACATACACATGTAAACATAAACTCATACTTTCCTTGAAAGCATTTAATGACTAAAATTTTGACTGACCTGTGGGTAGGTTAAATAAAGTGGTAAGTCCAGGACAATATGATCTTCCACTTGTCTGGCTTTTAATTCCCCACTCAGTGTCACAAACGTGAGAACTGAATTTGTGTTTTCTAGAAAGAGAAAACATTGCAACATTACCAAACGTAAGAATTTGAATCTAAATTATT
Source organism: Nestor notabilis (assembly GCF_000696875.1). Lineage (NCBI taxonomy): Eukaryota > Metazoa > Chordata > Aves > Psittaciformes > Psittacidae > Nestor > Nestor notabilis. The sequence goes on from NW_009914263.1 coordinate 115,725, forward strand.
ACAGTTGTTAGAGTAGCTCAGTCAGAAAAAGTTAGTTATGCAGCTAAAATACAGTAACTACAGTAAACCTGTATTCTGACACAAAATTCCCAACTAACTCAATAAATAAACTGTTGAGGCTAATAAACACAGCAACTGCAAGGAATCTTTTCTGCATGTTTCTAGAATTAATGGAAATCTCCTGTTAACAAAGAGCAATATTCCATATTCATCAAATTCTACTGTACCTCCCCCAGATGACATTTGCGTATTTAGTATTTTTCTTAACCAAGAATAATAGCAGGGCATCAGAATCTGAGTGCAGGCATTAGACTACAACCTTGTAATTACAGAGCAGTTGCAAAAGACAATACCTAAGGTATCTCCATATGTGTTCTCTAAATGTTCTGAATATTTAATTGCCTTTGTTGTAGAAAATAGAGACTTTTTTTTATAATAGAAGTGAATTTTCTGAAAAGTTATAGTAATAAATAGCTTGTAAGCATACTTTGTATGTGAAACAACACAGCAGCTGCTGCAAGTGTAGCATGACCACAGAGAGGAACTTCATTGGCTGGGGTGAACCATCTGAGTCCAAAGCAGGAACCTTGAAAATAAAATTTAGTGTTATTAAGTTGAAGAAGTCTCAAAACTTTATGCAGAATGATGACATTTCAGGTAATCAAAATGCATGTTATAATCAGTCTTGGTCTTAAACACACTTTTAGGAACCTATTTTGTATTGACTTTCGGAATAGCTATTGCTTTTCAGTCAGGTCAACAATAGGAGACTACTACTAACAGAGGAAAATCACTTGGTTACAAAAGCAAAGGAGCTGCAGAGCAGAGATGTCTGTCTGCCTGAGAACTAAACCTGTGAACCAGAAGCATTGTTGAGAAGTGCAGCTGGCACCTTTGAAGTGCTGCTAGGTAGCTAGAAACTGGAGACATGCTGAGATAGCATAGTGTAGCAAACAAACAACAAACTGCAACAGCAACTTATCACCTAGAAAGGTGAAAAATAATCTGGAAAAAGGGAAAAACATTCTGAGAAAGTAAAATTGGTAACTGCCACCGGCTGTTCTAACCGAAAGAACAGGACAACAGTCAGGAAAAACAAAAACTGGTTAGAGAGAATAGAAAACATCATCATCTATTATTGGCTGTTCCAGGTAAGACCCAGGAATTTACAGCATTTACTTGCTTCTTGAAGTGGCGGTGTCCTATGTTCTCTTACGTATCTATGATAAAAAAACTACTTAATTCTTACCCAAAATGGAACTTCTCTCTCCGACAACTTTCTCTGCTGCATATATCCTTAAAGGGCTAGATAGTTTTACTGCTATAAATGAAATTTCATCAGAGCTAGATCTGTTATGAATTATTTTACTTAAACCACCAGTCAAGTCTGGTAAAAGCCTCTAATGTATATTAACTCTTCATTTCACTAGAAATCATGTTTCTATTTGTTGTTTAAAAAAAATGGAACCCAAGTGCACTATAGTTGGTTTCCTATAGCTTTTGCAGATATACTCCACGGCATTTAAGATAATGCTTATGAAAATATATTCCAAGTGAATAATTACCAAACACAACTAAAAGGTGCAAAAGAAACAACTGATAACTAAAAAAAAAAACCACCCAAACAAGTCTTGTCATCACTCCTCTGAAAAATCAGTGCATTAAAATCAGTCCCCTCTCCAATGAAAACAAACAGAATCCCAACAAAACCTAGTGGATGAAACTAATGAGCATGGCAGAGAACTGCAGACACAGAACCCAGCTGTAAGCCTGCCCTGTAGTGTTAATGCACTCCCCAAGTGGAAATGGTGGCTGAAAGCAGGAGGAAATAGAGTCAGCCATGCCCAATTGGAGACAGACAAGCTATGTGTCCCAGAACACTTGCCTGAATGCTGAGACATACAGTCGTACTCAGACTAAGACGACATTTTGTACTCTCACAAATTAATGTAACCCTAAAATAATGTAGATTTTTAAAAAATTAAAATTAAATTAAATGCACCGATCACAAACTCATACTCCTGGCAAAAACATACTCTTTGTCCAGGAGCCCTTAAGACATCAATTAATACTCCAGAACAGATGATAGTCTCATGAATGACATTCCAATGTGTCTGGTCTACTCTTGCTCCTACCACCCCTCAATGCATATTCTCAGGTGTAGCTCAATTGCTAAATTTCTTTGAAAAAATTGTGCAACTCTTTGGCAGTCACATGGGTCTGATGTCTCAAATTCTAGCCCCATTAATATCAAAAGCACTTTAATGAGAAAAAAACTTGCATTTCCTATGACGTTGGATATGAACAACTTGAAAACAAATAAATGTATTGGCAAGGTGTTAATATGAAAAAATGTTAACATGAAAAATGAAAAGTATTATCACTTCTTGATTCAAGCAATTAGTCTAACCCTAAAACAAATTCCAATTTATTAACAATAGGAGTAAATGAGGACAGTTACAACTTTAAGAAAATCCTCTTTAATAATAGAGAACGTACAAAATCCAACCTCTGAACAATCTAATGATAAAGAACAGGTTTTTTTCATACTGTTCTAAGGCCTCTTTTATACAGCAAATAACTCCAAAGCTGCTCATACCTCTCTTCCACTACGTTGTATCAAAGCCAGGGCATGCCAACACAAATACCTTAACCTGGAAACAAACTCCAGGCTAGTAGCTTCCAGCCCCTTGGCTCTTGCTACCATACAATTGCAAAGTGAGCAGATTCAGCAAACTGATTCAGCGGAAAACTAATCCACAAAGCTATTTAGAATGGATTCTGTATTTGTCTGATATTTTCCATCTTGTCTAGTGTCCCTTCATTTCCTCCCCAATCATATATATACATGCGCTTACAAAGAACACCAGTGATGTCTCTCCTCTGAAAACAGTCAAAAGAGTAGTCTAATGTGCTTCCTTTGGGCAACATCTGATTTCCAAGTTTGTTGGAAACCTGTATTTTCCAGTACTGGCTCCACAGGTAGCTTAAAAGATTTTGTGACAAACTCAAGTAATAGCTTACAGTTACCCCAGTGATGACTTCCTGAACAGCCAAGCCAGATTCTGCTCACTTTGCAGTCTTGTGCGTGTGGAATAACCACGTTCTATCTCTATTCTTCTGAAGAAATTCTCTCAGGAGATTATTGACAGTAAAGGAACTACTAATTGAAGGATCTTTGCATAGAATTTTCAGATTTTCTATGTACAACTTGCGTATTTAGTAAAAGACACTAAAACAAATGGTCTAATTTATGAATAATATGATTGTATATTGTAAAATGAATTTGATGCAGAGCACAAATACTTTAAAGAAGCACAAAAGTCTTATTATATTCTTAAGAAGATACATCACAACTCCAAGATTGTGGTGGGTAAGTAGAACCACTCACTCTTGATAAAGTCATCCCCAGGGTGCAGTTTTCTGATGAAAGCAGTTTCTGAAAGGTTCATTTCCATTGCAATTTTTTGGTGCAAATCTTCGTCCAAGTCCTAATGATGAAACAATAAATCCAATTAAAAGCAGGCCAAGAAATGCAGAATCAAACTTTCTGTCAAATAAACACAGTTATTTCATTTTCTATTATAATAAACCAGATTAATTTTTAGTTCAAAATACTAAGAGTAACAAAACCCCACAAACTTTAAGCATAAATGGGGTAAGTGCTTCAATTATTGTGATAAACAGGCATTTCTGTCTTATTAGTTTACTAATTCTTGGAATATATGGAAAATAAAATCACCAAAAACCTAAACTCAGTCTTTCCATGAACATGAACCCTTTTTTTTTTTTAAGTTATAAGTCACACTGAGAAAACATTATTAACATGATCTAAAAATAGCTACAACTCTCTTCTTGTAACTCTGAACAATCCATGCCAGCAAGAGGTATGCAGTAATTGCTGGGGCAATGACCAAAATGGCTGATCAGTGCTTATGGCTGTACCCTTGATACTCTCCTTTAGACAATGGGAACAATACATGAAGTCAGAAGAAGCTGAGGGGAGATAAACTGAAAAACAGAAAGGCTGGAGCTCACTACATTCTGCTCTAACTGCCTGCAGCTTTAAACCCTGGGAAGGGTTCAAAAGTGAACACTGATCCCAGGACACATGAGTTGCAGTGAGTGTATAAAATTCTACTTCATCCTTGCTCCACTGCTTCTTCCCCACAATTATTGTGACTAAGAATCTAGTCTATAAATATGGAAACACAATTGAAATAAAGTACTATGTGGACCTGAGGGATAAGTAAAAGTAGGAGGGCAAATTTTTATTTCCCTTAACAAAATTAATCCTTTACATATTACATATATGAAACAACTACTAATGCGTACCATAGACCTGTATACGCAGAGAGAATTCTATGCATTGAAACAACATTCTAACTTTTTACAGTAACAAGCACCTCTCCTTTATTCTAGGACAACAGTTCTGACCATTAGTTATTCCAAAGATACTAAACCAGAACAAAGACCAATCAAAAGGTTGTTAAAAATAATAGAACTTTATTGAAATACTGCCATCCTGTGGCAGTTCTGAAACACAGAAAGGGCTCTTTCTGGCATTCTTGCATTACCCCGAACAGTTTTTGTAAAACATCTGCTGAGACTCTGAAGGGAACAGAAGTATCGCCTTTAGCTGCACCTTGCTTTCTTGGCGCTTAGAACAAAATTATGAATTAGAACATAAGCTTCAACTATGACACTAAAGCCTCTAGCCCCAGGTACAAAGGCAACACACAAGTAAGTTGCCCCCACGATATATTTAATGTAATAAAGTAAAATGAATATGAAAATGCACTTAGAAGCTCATAGTTTTACACTACGTTCATTCTGAGAGGGAGTATTTAGATTTCAGGTGGCCAAAAATACCTCTGAAATGAGATGTTCTCAGTCACAACTTTAGCTGATCTGGTAAGTAGGCTATATTGTACAAGATCTACATAGGCTTAGAAACATCTAGAAAGGATTCATATTGTCAGTTAAAGCTACTGCCATTGACTGCTCTAGATATACTTTCTTACTTACAATTTTAATGAACTGTTACTATACAAATAATATAAGGCCTATTTGGAAGAAATTGTCAAGAGCGTACCAGTTAGAACGAACTCATTCAGAACACTTTGAAGAGGAAGACATCTACTGTCAATTGCACCAAAACTACCACACAACTTCGAAGCAATAAAACTGACTGTTGAGACGAGGAAGTACAAAATGAAATATAATCCTTTGTAAAAAAGAAAATTCAGTTCTAAGTAACGTTAAGCTTGGTGGCTTTGTAACAATAGCAATGTAAAGTTTCGTAGGTGTAGATTTCATAATAATCAGCCAAAACCAGAGTAAGTAGTTGCTGATGTAACAAAACTTTCCAAACCTAATAAGCCCAACCAAACAAATATATAAGGATCCTTGTATAAGATAAATCGTTCTAGCCAACATAGTTTTAGAACCTTATGACCTTCGTACAAAATTTACTGTGAGCAAAACAGGACTGTAAAGAGTATCTGAAACTAGCAGATATTCAGGAGGTGCTATAGCTAAGTTAACTGATAAGTAGAAGGACAGGGAGAAATCGCTCACTTATGTCAGCAGTGTTACCGAGCCTATTTAGCTGGCGTAAGCATTTATCTACTGCGCATGCATAAAAGACTACCAGTACAAGAGTTCAAGAAAGGCCAAGTGATGAATATCGCTGGAAGAAGTAAAATGACCACTAAAGACCACTCCCATGTTGTTACGGGCATGTGAATATAGGCATGGAATTATGTTAAAAAATTCTTGGGAAACTAATGCGTATGTATAACGTTTACTGGAAATGTACTGAGTATGTATGTTAAGCAACAATATAATCACGGTCTGTTTGATGCTTAAACGAGACACACATTAGGAGGAGATATCCCCTGTGTCTCCCAGTGCTGAAATAAAGAGTATCTGTGTGTCAACTTAAAACTTCATTGGCAAGTTCTTAACAACTTCTACAAATCACTGTGGAAACTTGGCTAAAGCTGAACCTGACACACTAACTGTAAAAGACTCAGATCCAGGTTTATACTCCCCCTCTTTCTTCCCATAAAAAGCAAAAAAATAAAAAAAAAACAACAACAAAAAAGGAAAACAAAAAACGGTGAAAAAACTCAAAACCAACCACTAAACCCCCACACCAAAGTCACAAAAATCAAACCCTACACTCTTAGCTAAAAAGTTAATAGTTAAAAAAACTATTGAGTGATTTACTGCATTTCTTTTCAGAGATTTCATTAACTCAGTTAGAATATAGTTCCTAATTCAGTATGGTCCCTAATAAAAACAAATTTAACCCCCCCCCCGAAAAAATACAAAGCATGTCTTTTATGAAATCGTTTTGATAGACAAAGAGCACCCCTGTGCTAATTTCTCTATTTTCTTGAGCAAAAGTGAACGCTTTCAAGCGGAACTCCCGCGCAAAGAAAGCAAAACCTAATGTAGTGCTCAGCGCTTAGGTCAAGTACAGAATGGTAAATGCCACTACGGTCCCTCTAAAGTTTTTAACTTACATTTTCAAGCAGACAAACTGCCGCAGGATTTCCAGAAAACGGCCTGTTTGTAAATGCATCAACCACAAAAACAGGAATTTGCATTGTCGTTTGCGCCTATTTAGTCTTGAAACTGTTTCCTGCAAAATGCTTTGCAACCTGTTTTATCCACAGATGATAGCAGAACTCTATAATGTTTTCCTAACGCAAGGAGGAGCCAGCGTCACTTCCGAGTACATACACGGACACAAGCCTCGTTCCACACTCGCAGCGCTCAGCGCTGATTTTCAATTCTTTAGAAAAGCTTTTAACCTCCGCTTTTGTATCGACTGCTACCAAGCTCCAGCACGCTCCCACGAAATCTTCCACCACAGAGCCCGCCCCAGCGGCATTT